>NC_086453.1:56300500-56572064 GCF_028390025.1 Pseudophryne corroboree | reverse complement strand
ATTTTCGGGAGCCTCCCGGCCATTCCGGGAGAGTAGGCAAGTATGATCTAGGGCCATAACTAGGTGGCACACAATGCATATGCCAGCCGTAATGTGTAAAAGGGGGCTCTGCCTGCCGTAATGTGTAAAAGAGGACTCTGACTGCCGTAATGTGTAAAAGAGGACTCTGACTGCCGTAATGTGTAGAAAGGGGACTCTGCCTGCCGTAATGTGTAAAATGGGGGGTTCTACCTGCCGTAATGTGTGAAAGGGGACTCTGTCTGCCATAATGTGTAAAAGGGGACTCTACCTGACGTAATGTGTAAAAGGGGGACCCTACCTGGTGTAGTGGCGCTAATGTGAAGCATAATTTGAATAATGGAGACTGTTGTGCAGCGTAATATGAATTGGTATTATTTTGTGGCCACACCCCTTCCCCATGAAGCCACGCCCCCATATTTTTTGGCAAGTGCCTAGGGTGTGCTTTGGCCCTGTGCAAAAATGTCTACTCACGGCGCTACAAGGTACTACTCCTGTGCCTGGTACTACCCCTGCATCTAGTAATACCCCTACACCTGGTAATACCCCTGCACCTGGTAATACCCCTACATCTGGTACTAACCATGTGCCTGGTACTACCTCTGCACCTGGTACTACCCCTGAACCTGGAACTACTCCTGCACCTGGTAATACCCCTGCACCTGGTACTACTTTTGCACCTGGAAATACCCCTACACCTCCTGGTACTATCCCTGTGCCTGGTCAGAGCCGGCCTTAGCTATAGGCAGGCTAGGCATTTGCCTAGGGCATTCAAGCATGTCTAGGGGCATCCAAGCATGTCCCTGCAGCATCTCATGCTGAGAGGGACAGTCCGCAAACTAACTGTTACTTTCCAAATGTATTCAATCAGTACTTGTATACACTGCTGTTTACATTTGTCAAAAAAAATGCACACTGTGCCTTAAACTTCCTCTGACATGCTTGAATGCCCCTGACTTGTGAGACCTCAGACAGACAGCAGAAGCCCAGTAAATGCAATTCCTGGACCTGTGACATTTTTACTGACTATATAAGGTTATTACTGGATGGCTTCTTATGATATAACACATGTGTATTTTGGAAGACTGCTTCACAGAAACCTGACATCACCTATACTGCTTGTGCACATGGGGGAGGGGGACCCTGCCATCCTGTGTGTGTCCCTTGTCCCTGTGCAAACTCCAGGTGTCTGCAGGGACATAACATGGGCAGTGTTCTCCCCACACTTTATTTCCTAGTCAGTCCATACCGTAAAATTCCCCTGCCATCTAGCACTGTAACGTGGTCAGTAAGTTGCGTTGTGCTATTTCTATATGAAACATCAGTGCAGCGTGACTTTTGGACACATCAGACTGGAGGGCAGAGCATTTAGCTCCCACAGTATAAAGTAAAGTGCATGCAGTTAACGGGAGTAACAGACACCAGCAAACACACTGAATAGTGAAGAGAATGGACAGTTTCTTTTCTACATGTTTGATACTGATCTTTTTGTATAACCAGCAAGTGTGGCAGTATCTGTGGCAGTATATGTGTATTATGGGCATTACTAATGGGGGGCATATGTGTAAGGTGCATTACTGTGTGGCATTATGTGTATTATGGGCATTACTAATGTGGGGCATATGTGTAAGGTTCCTTTACTGTGTGGAATTATATGTATTATGGTCATTACTGTGTGGCATTGTGCAGAGTTAAACTGGCCCACAGGGTAACCCCCCGGTGGGCCCCACTACCTGAGCGTTGCAGGTACAGATGCAGAACTAGCGGTGGAGCTAGGGGGCACCAGACAAAATTTTGCCTAGGGCATCAAATTGGCTAGGGCCGGCTCTGTGCCTGGTACTACCTCTGCGGCTGCACCTGATACTATCCCTGCACCTGGTAATACCCCTGCGCCTGGTACTACCCCTACACCTGGTAATACCTCTGCACCTGGTACCACTCCTGCGCCTGGTACTACCCGTGCGCCTGGTACTACCCCTGCACCTGGTATTACCCCTGCGCCTGGTACAACCCCTGCACCTGGTACTACCCCTGCACCTGGTAAAAACTCTTGGGCCTGGTACTACCCCTGCACCTGGAAATACTCCTGCACCTGGTACTTCCTCTGCGGCTGCCAACTGATACTATCCCTGCACCTGGTAATACCTGGTAATATCTCTGCACCTGGTACCACTCCTGCGCCTGGTACTACCTCTGCACCTGGAAATACCCCTACACCTGGCACTGTCCCACTCCCAGCACATGCAGAATGGAGAAGGCCGCTGCCTGCTGTTGATGGAGGTGACATGATGATGATAACGCTTCCCTGGTTGCCATAGGACAGGCCCTGCCTCCATGCCTGTGATTGGCCCGGGGGTGAGGACAGGCTGTGCGGGCAGGCCGGGCTATGTGTGGCTGGGATGGGAAGGGGGAGGACTGGGCTGTAACGCGATCTGGTCGGGCAGGTTCTCCCTCTTTTGTCTGACACTAGGCTCCCGACCAGCCGGAGAAGTTGCAGAGTGAGCCAGTGCGCGCTGCGGAGAGCCCGGGACCGGACACGGGGCACAGGAGGAGGAGAGCGGGCACAGGAGGCAGCAGGACACGGGCACCCGGAGGCTGGAGGTGAGCACGCTGACTTCCCTGTGTCCCAGACTCTGGGCCCTGCTGTGTCCAGGGGAAGCTGGTCTCTAGCCAACCGTATGGATCCCTTGTACACAGCTGGTGTGTGCTGGTGTATACTGTGTGTACTGGTGTATACTGTAACTATGTATACTGTGTGTGCTGGTGTACACATTGTGTACTGGTGTATACCTTATATGCTGGTGTGTACTGGTGTATACTGTAACTATGTATACTGTGTGTGCTGGTGTACACATTGTGTACTGGTGTATACCTTATATGCTGGTGTGTACTGGTGTATACTGTAACTATGTATACTGTGTGTGCTGGTGTACACATTGTGTACTGGTGTATACCTTATATGCTGGTGTATACTGTGTGTGCTGGGGTACACATTGTGTACTGGTGTATACCTTATATGCTGGTGTGTACTGTAACTATGTATACTGTGTGTGCTGGTGTACACATTGTGTACTGGTGTATACCTTATATGCTGGTGTGTACTGGTGTATACCGTGTGTACTGGTGTATACTGTATGTGCTGGTGTACACATTGTGTACTGGTGTATACCTTATATGCTGGTATATACTGTGTGTGTATGTATACTGTAACTATGTATACTGTGTGTGCTGGTGTACACATTGTATGCTGGTGTATACGGTGTGTGCTGATGTTCACATTGTGTACTGGTGTATACCTTTATATGCTGGTGTGTGTACTGATGTACACATTGTGTACTAGGCAGATACCTTGTATGCTGGTGTGTACTGGTGTATACCTTGTATAATGGTGTGTACTGATATGCTGGTGTATACTATCTGTGTACTGGTGTACACATTGTGTATGTGTATATAGCTTGTGTACTGGTGCATACCTTGTCTGCTGATGTGTGCTGGTGTGTACCGTGTATGCTGGTGCACACTATGCTGGTGTATAACTTGTGTTTTTGTGTGTACTGTGTGCTACGGCCCTGACAGTGTAGTGTACAATTGTGACCTATGTTAGTGACCCAGAATAGTGTTGTGTTGTACTGTGCTATGGCATAGGTTGCTGCTCTGATGTAAAAGATGACCCTTCCCCATCCTGACTACAGATCTGCCTGTCTGTGTCTTCTTCCCAATGGTTCTCTCTTTTGATGGCGTGTAGGCAGAATTTCCTCCATTTCCCCCTGAAAGTGTGTGTACAATTTTCTGTGTTCTTGGCATATTGTGTGTACTCTATAGCTTTGTGGTGTTTTGTAGGTGTGTACACACAATTTATTGTGACTGGTATGTAAAGCCCTGCTTGGGCTCAGGGGTGCCCCACTTCCGTTAGTTTAATCATTGGGAACTAAGTTGATAAAAGTGTATTAGGACAAAAGGAAAATATTTTATGAACGTTTGTAATTATTTCAGTCGGTAGATTGTAAGCCCTCCAGTGAGGGGCCCCTGACCTCCTGTGTTCTCACCTGTTCTTTTGTATTTGCCTCTTATATGCTCAATATTATGCTTTTATGTGTGTCCGGCATATTTGGTAATACTGTAGCTCAGTATTTTGCTGCCTGTTCACACTGAATTGTATGTCTGATGTGTAATCCCCCACTGTCCAGCGCCTATAGTAATAGCAGGCATGCAGCGTCTTTGCTGAATAGGTACTCTTTCCACACGGTACTGCAGATGATCCCTCGGTGTGTCTCCTCATACCAGCAGCATTTCTGAGCAGTCTCACCTGGTGACTCTCAGGCAGGTTGTAACAGGAAGCCAGAGAGATGGATAAGACAGTGGCTTTCTGACTGGCATTCCATCCACCCTACAGCAGGTCTGTACATGTGGCAGGCAGCCATCTGCTACGACACACGCATGTGGGGACACGACAGAGCCAGCGCACACAACCCTATTGTGAAAACCATATTTTCATCCCTGGAAGAACAGAAGTAACGGTACGATTATCACTGTACGGGTGACTCGAATGTAGGCGGCAGTCGTATGGCTGAGGCTCACATCTGCGGAGATAGTAATGCATAAAGTATGTGGTAACTTCCTTTGGCTGGAGTACAGACCTAAAGTTTATAACAGCGGTCTTAGATAAACAGTAATGACACGTGCCACGTAAGTCGCCCAGATATGTTTTATTCTGTTATTTGTTGGCACTGGGCCACGTTATTAATTACGCTAGGGCATTGTATAAAATGTAACTGGAGAGTTGGTGGCACACATGCCACTGGGCAACGTGGCAGACGCAAGTACGGGTAGCAGGCTGCGTTGGAGAGGAAACCGTTTGTTCTCCTACCTAATGCTGCAAAGCCTTGTGGGTATGGGGCTATTGTACCAGTGGGTTCCCTTCGTATACTGTACCTATTACCATGCTTTCGCTAGCACCTTAATAAACGTGTTGTAATGGCAGAGGGCTGGGGCCTTACAAGTCCCGGGAAAAGTGGATATATTCAGATATAATGCAGTGCTATGAAAACTCATCTGCTGTGGCTCTAGGTAAACAGCTGGAAACGCTGCCTGCCACTCAGAATGATGCGGTCTCTGGGAATGCCACATTCTTATTGCTGGAAAAACACCTGTGTGCAGGTGACCCTTAGGGGAAATACTCCTGGGCTGTGTAACACCTGGCAGCGGAGCCTTGTTTTCATGGGAGCGATTCGCCGGCATACCAATAGGGATAACAAATGTTGTTACAGGGTTCAGTGTGCCAGATGGATACTGGGCTCAACTAATCGGTGATAAAGGGAGAGATTTATCAAAGCTTGGAGAGAGATGAAATAGCAACCAATCAGTTCCTGTCATTTTTCAAACACAGCCTGTAACATGACAGGAGCTGATTGTTTGGTACTTTAGCTCACACTCTCTCACTGCTTTGATAAATCTCCCCCAAATTGCCTTTGTAGTATGTAAGCCTAGCAGTTGTCAGTAGAGCCCCTGCGTGCCCTGCTTTCACCTCTCTTTCCCACCCCATTGAATTTACTCACGGTGCTTTATGTTCCCATAATTTAGCACCTTGATAGAATCTAAATGAACCGGGCAAGTGGGAATAATTTGCCCTGGGGCTGAGTTACATTGTGTTCCGCCTCCTCCCCATTATAAGTCATATGAAAGTGTGAAAGGGATGGCGGCTCATCCCAAATGCAGATGTTTGTACACCGTTAGTAAATGCAACAAAACCTAACCTGCAGAGCGCACATATTTTGCAGCGATCCCTAGTCATAGGGACGTTGTTTGGCCTGCACACGGCGCTTGTGCAGCTCTTGGCATCTCATATCAGCCGTTACTCCAAGAAGTACGCGTTGTGCCTGGGAAGATCTGTGTTCTCACATGATTTACTAATGAACGGCAGCAGTACAGCTCCACTGTGTTTCTCCTCACCGTCACTTTACTTTCACTTTCAAGGCTTTTTTCCTTGACTGGATGAACTTGAAATTGTGTGGGATGGACACTAGACCTGGGAGACAATGTACCATTTGCTACATTACACCGGAATGCTGAGATAGATATCCCAGATCCTTTATCTCCGAGACTGGATACTCTTCCTCTTCTCCTTCCTCTTCTTCTCCTTTTTTTTTTTTTTCTAATTATTCACGGGATTTCCAGTTTTAAACTTTTCAAAGTGAACGCCCCGGCACAAATTTGTACAGTTTGCTCAATTTAGCGCTACAGAAACGCTCCCTGCCATAGAGTCCTTGGGAAATACTGCTGCACCCAGTATTGGAGCACTGCAACGATGAGGGAACTACAAATCTCAAAGGGCATGCTGCGGCTTACGGTTCCACATCTTCTGTAGTGCTTCAGGTTGCCAAAACACAATGTAAGACTCCAACGTTTTATTTGGTGTGTGGTCGCTCCCTATGGAAGGTGATGTCTTCTTGCCCTAAAAACTTGAGATTGTTTGAGATAAATAGGGTTAATAAAGGGAGTTAAACGACAAGACATTGGGGTCAATTCTATTCGGCAACTAAAGAATAGCGTCGGGAATTAGCTCCCGACGCTATTCAATTCAGCTAAAGTTAAGTCGGCGATGTCCCGTTCTCGCCGACTTAACAGGTAGTTTTTTCGGGAGAACGGGCATTCTCCGACTTAACTACCCGGCGCGAGGCTGATTCCCGACAGAATCAGCCTCGCGCCGGCCGCGAGGCAGCACTTTTGTCGGGTTTCTCTTCTCATCTCCCAGGGATGAGAGAAGAATTCCCGACAATTGCGGGCAACTAGTAGCAGAATTGAATAGCGTCGGGAGCTAATTCCCGGCGCTATTCTTTAGTTGCCGAATAGAATTGA
Source organism: Pseudophryne corroboree (assembly GCF_028390025.1). NCBI lineage: Eukaryota > Metazoa > Chordata > Amphibia > Anura > Myobatrachidae > Pseudophryne > Pseudophryne corroboree. The sequence goes on along the minus strand of NC_086453.1, from coordinate 56,565,191 downwards.
CCCCATTATATCCCCGTGGCTCGCATTCCGTCCATCTGCGCTTGGACTTCTGTTTCCGATGGTGCCAATAATCATCACTACAGTGGTCACATCCTTATTCAATCATCAGTCTGATTTTGGCGTGATTGCATTGATGACATTGTACCGGCTCTGTTCGTAGGAAAGGAAGTGAAGAAGGTTAGACATCATTAGCTTGTCATGGAAACCTGTTATTTCCAACAATAATTGTAGTCAAGTGTCTTCTGGCATGCGAGTGGGCCCTTATAATTGCATCTGATGCTACTAATATGTACTGGCCTCTTATAAATCAGGAGCATGTCCTTTGTTGCCTGGCTAGGGTACACTGGTGCTAATACATTCCTGGTTTCACCTGCAAGATCCACTGCGTTGTCTGCACATTCTGTAAGTATGTAATGGAACTAACAACAAGCTTTCCCTTAGGTCAGTGGCTCCCAAACGCGGTCCACAAGGCACCCCAACAGACCAAGTTTTAAGGCTTCCATACTTAGGCACAGGTGACTTAATTAGTACCTCATTAAGTTTGATTATACTAATACACCTTTTATACCGCCTGAGGTGGATCGCGCCCGGGAGCCTGACAAGGGTGCTTCCCGGCTGTGACCCGCCTCAGGCCCCCCACCGCCGCTGTTTCCAACCCGGTATATTGCCAGGTTGGTGACGTTACCTGTGATGCAGTGGGGGGCGGCACTTAAAGATCACATGATCTCCGAGCGCCGCCCATCCACACAGGGTGAACGGGAAACCGGGTCGCATCGACCCGGCTTCCCGTTTACACAGCACAACCCTGCTTGCTACCCGAGTTGGAATACCAGGTCGCTTTGCCCGGATTATTCCAACTGGGCCCTTTTACACCACACAGCAACACGGGTCATGCGTGCTCATGTGCAATAACCCATGTTCAAAGCTGGCTGTGTAAAAGGGGTATAACTGTGCACAAACATGGGTACCCCTAAAACCTGGACTGTTGAAGTGCTTCGAGGACCGTGTTTGGAAACCACTGACTTATGTCATTTACATCTGTATTTGTATAGGGCTACTTCCGTTAACTCATGACCCCAGCCCTGTGAGGCAGCACTACTAACCACTGTGCCACTGGACTGTGCCAACACATACATTATTAATAATAATAGAAATAATAATAAGTTATTTATAGAATACACACCACATGTACATAGACACTAGGCTTAACTTTTTTTTGTCATAAGCTAATTAACCTGCTCGTATGTTTTTGTATTGTGGGAGGAAACCAGAGCACCTAAATGTAACCCACGTAAACATATGAATGACATACAAACTCCACACATGTGGTGGCTTGGTTGGAGTCAAACCCTGGACCTCTGCCCCCATGGTTATGTACTTTTATTTTCATATTCACTTTACTATTTTTTGTGTGTGGGACTTACTGGTAAAATATCAGCTAAGCGACAGCTTTACTTTTGTGCAATTGAACCAATGTATCCTACTGTTTTTTGTTTTTTTTTGTTTTGTTTCTACGTAATATGTATGCTTTTGTTAGATTTCACAGTATTATGAGTAAGACTTGGTCCCCTTTCACATTGCTCAGTATCGCAGTATGGGGTCTACGAAGGCAATATCTGCTGCTTGTGATTCATAATGCAGAATTCATGAACCTGTAAACGTGCTACATAAATTATGTAGACAGCTTAGTATATAGCTGTGGGATAATACCGGTCCATTTGATGGATTTTGAATTAGCAGTAATGGTAATTACTATTTTTCTGTGTTTTTTTTTTTTTCTTTTCTTTTCAGGCTGCCATGAGTGTTTTGTAATGTTTCACAATGTCCTGTGATTACCATGGTAACCACAGTCACGTGACACATGGTGTAGTGATCTGAGAGGCTTTGGAATACCCCTCTGAGCTTGGTCTGTTCTGTGTGCTGTAAAACTAACCACCTCCTCCTTCAACCTCATTTGACATGCTGTGATTTGTGAGCCTGTGTCTCTGACAGCCATATTTTGTAACCTCCGCACAGATTTTGAAATGGAGATAATGATTTGTAGAAGGACAGCTAAAAAAATGCATTTTTAAAGACAAAGAAAAAAATATACTATGTGGGATTGCTGCATTTATATGTAATCCAGGTCATGATGGCCATATACTACAGGCTCCTGAGAGTTATTTCTGTTGATTTGTGCTCTTGGTATAGCTAAATATATCTAGTGTGGCCTTTCCTGCTTTTCCCTTCCCTAGTGCCCACAAATTGGATAGACTGAATATTGGGGCAGCCCACAACTGGCTACCTGTACTGTTTCTGATCCGCTTTCCTGGAGTCTCTGGGAGTCTCCCACACTCCTAATATAGTGGCCCAGCCTACCCAGATTTTTCTCATTTCCACTGTGAAGTGGGCTGTTTGGGGGGGTCATGACGCGTTTCGCTGTGAATCGTGTCTTCAGGCACCGTGCCACAAATTGCTACATTGCAAAGTAGATGATGTGTCTGTGAAGATATTTCACCGTGCCATACACCCTATACCTCCTGCTTCTACATAGGGGGCGAGTTAAGATTTGAATCCGGCCCTATCTCCTGTCTAAAGCGACGGGAGATAGAGGGGCGATTTTAAAATGTCTCCCGTTATCACCCGTATCGCGCCCAGTACAGACGGGTTTAGGCACGCAAAGCACCTAAACACGACTAAACTAATGGGCGCGATCGTGAAAACACCCGTTTGGGCGCCCAAACGGGTCTCTTAAATCGCATTTTAGCTCGCTACCTCCGATGTTAGCGAGCGGAAATGAACTTGTTGCACCTGTCGGCAGTAACATTAGAATACCGCCGGCGGGCGCGAACGTGGCCGGGAGGAGACGAATAACATTTGAATTGATGACCATTGAGTAGACAAGTATGACGTAATGCTCAAACTTTGTGTTCATATGGAATTTATTTTATTGCATTGTTGACTAGGCACCAGATATACCTTACAGATTAGTGCTAGTGTCACTGCGATGCGAGAAATATTATGTGCAGCACATAATATCTTGAGACGCGATATTCGACCGGCGTGCCCGCGCATCGCATCTCAAGGTACCTAAAACGTGCATACAATCCTTTGATTTCTCTCACAGATGTGGTCGAAATCGAAGGATAGTACCGATTATCTCATATGTGTATGGGCACCATTAGATCCGAGCTTCAAGATGAAATTGAATCCTTCCATAACAGAAAATAGCAACTTTTGCCATTTCTATCAAACTTTGGTCAAAAATAAAACTATTGTGCATCCGCGTGCAATCTCTGTGAGTCTCTGAAAGCGGAACTGGTCACAAGTCGCTGGACGAGCAGGAACTGTGCTTATTATGCTGGGTAAACATTGCTGATGTTGACCCTGCTTCATTAGGTGTGAGAAGGACACAGAACGCAAGGAGACAAACCAGAGTAAAGGCATAAAAATCACTCACTAGAATGTGTCCTTGAAAGGTTTATTCGTCAGTCGCCTGGATAAGTGGAACACTACTCACGCCAGGATATAGAGGAGAATGCGGAGGTTATCTGATAACCTTTTCAGGCTGAATGAACCATTTCATTGATTGATTGGCTTTTCATGATAAACAGAATATTATCAGACACCCTTATCTTAAGTAAGTACGGCGTATAACATAACATGGCATTACCTGCTGTCTTTTGGTATCGTTTCCTAATATTTGCACACCAATTCTCTGTTTTGGAAACTTTAGTAAATGTACCCCTGTGTGTTCTATAATAAAACAGATTATTAGTTCTAGGGATGTAGATGCATATTTCCCCATTCTGCGGTACCTCGCTGTAGGACTATTTTTAAACATGTAATAATAATAACTGGAAATCTTATCCACATTTTCCATTACACAGAATTTGGAACGTCTTTCCCCTCTTGATTATACAGCATGGTAATATGCAGTTTCGGGATGAAACGTTTATAGCTTGTGGGTGATGGGGTACTCTGTTTAGTATACCTAGGAAGTGCCTCAGATCCTGCAGAACCTCCTGGAAGATGTATCTCCGGATTCCATGTTTTAAAAAGAAACATCCCACGTGGCGTGAACTTTTAATAAGTATGAGTATTTTTCTGTGGTACTACGTCAAATGCCAAAGTACACAATTACGGTACAGTATATCCCTGTATATAACCTGGTATCCGGACTCTAGGTCGACACCATTAGGTCGACACCTATTGGTCGATAGTGACTAGGTCGACGTAAACAAGGTTGAAACGCAAAAAGGTCTACAAGAGTTTTTCACATTTTTTTTTCTTTTATTGAACTTTCATACTTTACGTTGCACGTGGACAACGATTGGGAATGGTAACCTGTGCAGAGTACGGCGGTAGTGGAGCGAGGCACCTTGCCCGAAGCATGGCGAGCGAACTCTGTGCAATAATTGGGGTTCCCGGTCACTTTACAAAGAAAACGACCCAAAAAACCCATGAAAAACTCATGTCCACTTAGTCACTGTCGACCAATAGGTGAAGACATAGGCACTGTCGACCCTGAGTCCCATACCCATATAACCTCATCAGGGATATAAATGGCTGTTTGTTTCACTAACATTTAAAACCTTCCAAACGATAGTATCTTGAGGTGTTGTATAGGTGGAGATTTATCAAGGCTTCTACAGAGAACAAGGGGAGGTGTTTGCCCGCAGAAACCAATCACATTCTACTGCCCTTATCTCGTACATTGTATAAAATAATAACTGGAATGTGATTGGTTCCTATGGGCACCTTTACATCTTCTGTTTAGAAGGTTTGATAAATAGCAACCACAGTAAAGTCAGGTTCTACCGTGAAAACTGTCCCGTTAGGTGGCACAGGTGTATGGCTCAGCATCACCTTTCATCCAATCCCATTACTGACCTGTTTTCAGAATTCTAAATAGTTCCATAATTGTATTGAAAAGAGATTTATCTTTGTGTTTTCTCTGTAGGGAATTGTCATTTCTCCTAAAAAACACTATTTCATATGAAACATAATAGTCTTATTCTTCTTCCTACTGGTTCAACATCATGAAAACATTAATTCTAAACAAAATACAAACAAAACATTCTTTTGTTTTATCACTGATTTGGGCTCCGTTGTTCCTGAGAGGGCCACACTATCTTCCGAAATGTGAGTGGATGCTTTACATAATATTTCATCTACAACTCAACAAGAGAGAATAATAAATAGCGTTTAGCCAATTTTGCTTGAAACAATGAAAATATCTGGAATTGTCGTCTATTCTGGCGGCATTTAACCATTACGGAATCCCTGGTGACCGTGCTTTCCCCACCTAACAGCTGGACTCTACAGCTGCGCAGTGTTCCAGGACACGTGTGTATTTTTTTATTTAAGGAGGAGTAATGGAACAGGGCCATGCACTCCTGGCGTTACTGTGCTTACACTAGGGCACAGTTACTACATCAGGTGCTGTGAGAGAAAAGGTCATTTTGGTGGGGGTTGCATTCTCTCCCAAGCACTCCACACCTCGGGCCTATAAGGACCCTAACAAACACAGTGGGAGCTGCTCAAATCAATATAGCAGTACTTTGCAGGTGCATGAAAGGGAGGGGTCATACCAAACAAAAAAACTAAGAGGGGGGGATTATCCCCCAGGTGTCCCCCTGTACACTAAATTGTATCGGCAACAATACTTGAAAAACTATATGGTAATAGAAAATCAGAGAAGCCGTGAAGTGGCCCGGCTGCTTATCATGTATTTGCAAATGTATGCAACAAATATCTCAACTTCTATTACCATATGTAGTCTCTTTTTTCGCCCCCCCCCCCCCCCCACGAAAATGTGTCTTAGACGCTGTGTAATGCAATAGCACACACGAGCAGCTTCTGCTGATTAAAATGATATGCAGCATGCCTATATTCTGTGTGTGACTACGGCTGTATCTGCATACAAAATGCTACGCTTCAATGAATTTCGAATGCAGATACAGCTGCAGTCACATACTGAATATAGGCATGCCGCATATAATTTTAATCAGCAGAAGCTGCTCGAGCATTTGCATTACACTGCGTCTAAGATGCATTTTTTTGCAAAACAAGATGCTCGACGCTAGCAAGTCCCGCCACGTCATGGCGCGACTTGAAGGACTGCTTAGCGTGACTGCAGCACGGATGTAAGAGGACACATCTGCAAATCGCTTACCGTGCAATGTGAACTTTTACATATACACACTTGAATATGTTACAAAATTCCTTTCATGATTGCATGTTAGGCTCAGTAGCCCATAAAAGCTGGTGCCAGGTCAGCTGACTTGTGTTACTTTTTTTATGTATATTATTTGCATACGTTTTACAGCAGATGCACATTTTATAACATAGGTGTTATTTTTGCTTTGTGCTGGCTATATACTGTTAATTGTATAGATACTCTGCTTTTGACTATTTTATTGTTTTTGGTTTTTACACCTGCAACCCATTTCTTCCTTCTCTTTCTCTTTGAGAAGGAAAACATTTCACATGTTGGCCATTGTCTGAACAAGGATGGTTGTCCTGTATTTACATTGGCTTTATTTAAATGCAGCACGTATACATTTTACAACCCGCGCATGCTTTGCATGTCAATGCTAAATACTTTGCTAAGTATAGATTGTTTCCAAAGCATTTTTTTTCCACACCAGGAAATCTGCAGCCTTGTCCAGGTGACAGGTTGACAAGCCACTACGCTGTTAGAGAATTCATTAATTTGTACATTGTGGACATAAATGTCAAATACATTATGGGTTGCCGGAGTTCTTCATTTAAAGCCTGTCAGCAGTCCTGATAAGTATGGTGATATGTAATCACCACATTCAGATTTTATTTCCATTTAACGATTTAAAAAAACATAATTTTGTGTTCCCATTATTCAGGCTGATACTGCGGCCTGGTGCACTGGGCACACATGAGCTGAAACCAGGGTATCTGCTTTCATTCTCTAAGCTTCACTAGGAATATCATGGAATTTTATGTGATTTGGTTTGAGTTGCAGCTCATTTGATGCATGTTGCCCCATTTTGGTAGTTAAGCCCCATTGTGTGTTTTTGCAGGAGTTCCTGTGAATATTTAGTATCTGAGACATTGGGGTAAATTTACTAAGATGGGAGTTCTATTTAAGATGGGATGTTGCATATAGCAACCAATCAAATTCTACTTCTCATTTATCTAGCACATAGGTCTGCAAACTCTGTCCTTATTACCCTACACAGTGCGTGTCTTGCAGGTCTCCTCACAGAAACACAAGTGAAATAATTAACTCCATCTGCGGACCTTTTAAAATGTGTCTGTGAGTAATTAATACACCTGTGCACCTGCTGGGTTACCTGCAAAACATGCACTGTGAGGGGTAATGAGGACCGAGTTTGCAGACCTATGATCTAGCACCTTCTAGAACACAGGTTCTCAGACTCGGTCCTCAGGACCCCACACAGTGCATGTTTTCCAGGTCTCCTCACAGAATCACAAGTGAAATAATTAGCTCCACCTGCGGACCTTTTAAAATGTGTCAGTGAGTAATTAATACCCCTGTGCAACTGCTGGGTTACCTGCAAAACATGTACTGTGTGGGGTCCTGAGGACCGAGTTTGAGAACCTGTGTTCTAGAAGATAATACCTGGAATCTGATTAGTTGCTAAGTTGATGAGAAGCCAAGATTTTTATTATCCTTGTCCTTAGTGTTTTGTGTTCTGAATGCTGGGACATGCGACAACACGATATTCATAGTTCCTGTTTATAAGTTTCTTTGGGGTCAATTCAATTTGCCGACAGTTGAATAGCGCCGGGAATTAGCTCCCGGCGCTATTCAATACAGCGCCAAGTGACACTTAATTGTCAGGATTTCCTCTCGCACAGGAAATCCGACAAAGTCCGGGAGAACGGGCATTCGCCGACGTAACATAAGCAGAATTGAATAGCTGCGGGAGCTAATTCTTGGCGCTATTCAACTGTTGGCAAATTGAATTGACCCCTTAATTTGCAAACATTTTTTACATTGTTAAAGCATTTTATCCATTGTTGTACTAGTCTCGCGCTCTTAAAACCGTATCCAACACTTCTGTGTTAGCGTCCCAGACTTTGTCACTCATTTTATACAGTTTAACACACCACATGCCCAGAGGATGCCACATTTCTGGGGGCAGAGCCAGTATCCCTGAGATTGCAGCAAGTGCCAGCAACTAGCAACAAAATTGCGTCATCATACACTTAATCACAATACGCGCCAAATATCCACAAAATGCGCCAAGTAGTTCCATGCATTTCGCCACACAGTTTTGTACCTTCGTCGCATCTCTAAAGCAAAAAAAGTACCCGGGACACTGGCATTGCATGAATTCCTAGATCACATTCTTAATGGATATTGGTTTGGTGTGCAGACTCATCAACACATTACTCACATGTCAAACACACTAGTCCGATCCTGACCTGTCGCAAGTGCCTGGTGTGTGCCTGTAAAGAGGTGTACAGTTGCTCTGTATGTAATCTACATGATAATTGCAGGATACTCGTTCTTGGCAGTGAAGAGTTTCAGGTTGGTCATTTGCATCACACTGCACAATTGTTCTCTCCATGCAAGCTCAGAGGACAGATGTAATAGACCCGCTGACAGTCTCTCACATTTCCTCTCACAGGTCTCAGAAGGTGGGAAACGACGCAGATCTCTACACCGAAACCAGACGGCAGCCATGGTATTTCAAGCGGTCGGTAGACTACTGGGAAAACAGTACGTATTAGTAATAGTATTCTTTAAACCCGTATTCCAGTTCTTATGAAGGAGGGCCAGAATCTCCTGTTTCAGAACATTAAAACTCTCTAGCTACATTAAGGTGAATGCGTTGCTTTAAAGCGAGACCAACCTGGTTTTAACTTACAAACTTGCATCAATGAATGTGCGATAAACGCTTATGGAGATGTCATGGTAAAAACAAGCAATGCGTTTTCCAAAAACAACAAGGGTGTATTTGGCAGCCACAAAATGACGTCCCTTTCAGGTGGCGCTATGCGACATGGACAGTATCCGGTCAGACTGGCGACATGTCATATATTACTTTTTGTGTTTATTATTAGTTTTGGGTTAAAACATGCCAAAAAAAGTGACACTTTGTCGCCATTCTGAACGTGGACTGTTTATACCGCACTCCTGTAGACTATGAACTAATTATTTCACAAAACATTAAACCACTTGGTTACAAACTGTGCGGGTACATTGCGTTGATGGTTTTAATAGCAGCATTTTTGACCCACTCTCCGCGTTCATTGTGAGGTACACAGCATTGTAAGCCATCGCCGTGGAACCCGCGTTCAGTTCAAAGTGCAAATCTGCAGTGAGCTATATACCATAACATCAGACGTTCTCATGAGTATACGTTTATTGGACTGATCAGGGGTGTAAAACTAGAAGCCTGGAGGCGAGATAGTTGTTGGTTCCACAAACTACCCCCTTCCTCCCTTCACTCACATTCACTACCGACACCCTGTCCCAGCAGCACCCAGGCACACACTCTGCAGGGGCGCAGAGATGGGGGAGGGGGGGGTGGTACTAGTTAACTCTGCCCGGGCTTGATAGAGGTCCAGCCTAGGTCATCTGCTAAGGGGGACCCCTGTCTGGCTGCTGGTGCACCCTGTACACCTGTAAAGTGGAGGGGATGTTAGGATGGGGGAGCGTGCACTCAAGAGGAAGTCTCTCCTCATAGGTGCCAGCTGCTGTAGAAGGGGACCTGCCTCTTGTAGATCACATTTACCCCCCCCCTCCCTCCCCCCTCCACATTCACTTCTACTGTCACAGCGGCACCCAGACAGCGAGAGGCAGGTGTGTGTGCGGCACCTGCTCCTTACTTATTCCAGCCCTGGGGCACATAAAGGAGAACCGGGAGCAGTGGAGGAGGTCAGTGTTCCCCCTTCGGGGCTGGAGCCCAGAGGCGACTGCTTTCTATTGTCTCCTGTGTTTACGCCTCTGGGACTAATAAAAGATAATTGGGCCCTGTGGCTTTCAGGACAATTTTTACACTACGTCAGAAGATCACCCTTTAGCGTACTTAACTTGTGCGAGTAATACAAATGTCTTGTAAGTTATAGAAAATAATAAGACCTGTGCTTTCGGTGAAGAACAGTGGGTCACACATGCAGCCATCCACACGGGGGAGATGTATCAAGCTTTGGAGAGAGAGAAAGTGGAGAAGTAGCCCAAAGCAACCAATTAGCTGGCATTTATCTAGCTCAGGCTTTAAAGAGACAGTTATAAGCTGATTGGTTGCTTTGGGCAACTCCTGCTGTTTATCTCTCTCCAAGGCTTGATACATCCCACCCACATTAACCAAACTGCATTAATGATTCTACGGACATGCTGACCAGATTCCTGGACCTGACCCTGCAGGTCAAATCCAAGGACCACATTACCCATGAAATAGTGGGTATGGGTCTCAGGATCGACAGTGTCTAGGTCGACACCTATTGGTCGACAGTGAATAGGTCGAGACTAGAAATAGGCCGACATGAAAAAGGGTCGACATGAGTTTTTCATGTTTTTTTGGTGTTGTTTTCTTCGTAAAGTGACCGGGAACTCCAATTAGTGCACCGTGTTTTGGGCAAGGTGCCTCGGTCCGCTGCGCTCGGCACAGGTCACCGTTCCCAATTGTAGTCCACGTGGATCGTAAAGTATGAAAAAGTTCAAAATTATTTTAAAAAAAAAACACCCCGCCTGTCGACCTTTTTGCATGTCAACCTAATGGTAGTGTCGACCTATTCGACCAATGGGTGTAGACCCAGAGTCCGGATACCGAAATAGCTGGTAGATTACCGTAAGTTGTATTTTCAGCATTTTATCCATGCATGCTTCCTACATTAAAAGCCATTGTGCACAGTAACACTAGACTTGTGTATATTTTGTGTGTGTCACGGATTTGTAGCTATACGCAGACTGCAGATACTTATTGCTAATATTTATATAACAGGATGGGTATATATACGAACGGTTTCCATACCACAGTGTAAGATGGGAAGTGATGTCACTGTACGGTGATGTGTGGGGGAGAGGCACAGAAGTAGTGAACGTTTGTATATAGGATCATTGTGGTACATATAATTAGGCTTTGAAGCTGCAATAACAGACAGCAATTTATCGGAGAGTTTAAGTTGTTTAGTATTGTGTATTTTAGTGTAGAATAAACACAGTATATTAGTTAAATAGTCAACCATTCTATGTGGAGCTCCGGTATGTAATACTGGCGGTCAGGAGACTGGCGCTGGAATTCCGGTGGTGAGCGCTGCAAGTTACTTCGTGGGCTTGCTGCCCTTGCCACGCTTTGGGCCGGGTGGTGAGCCTTGTTCACCACACGGTTATATTCCCCCCTCGGGTGGTGGCGTGAAACTGGGTGCTTTGGTCGGTATTTCGACCGACTGCATTTCGCTGGCTGTTGGGATTCCGGCGTCTGGCTTCTGACCGAAACTGAAATTAACCGCATCCCCTATGTGCGCTATCAATATAGTTACGAGATTGCAGCCTGTCAGATCACTTACAAATAGTGACATCGCTAAGGTGGTGCATTAATCCCGGATGAATTGAGAAGCTGAATGTGGATTAAGACCACCGTCACTGAGTGTGGACAACTCACAACTCAATTAATTGTTTATCTAATAACAAACGAGGATCTCAGGCATATCTGAAATCCACAATTTATTTTGTTGGATTCCCCCCCCCCCGAGACCGTTGATTGAAAGTCAGTAGTAGTCTGACACATGCGCGTCGTCTTTCCATACGTACCCTCTGAGAGTTGTGAAGGGGGGAGGTATGGACAGAAGAGGTGGGTGCAACTTTGACGCTGTAATGTGGGCAGAGGATAGCATGAGATTCATTGGGTCATCAGGGCATATTGGCTCCCACCACGAGAGTAGGTGAACGCCATTGCGAGTCTTGATAGTCTGAATGGCCTCGCCTTAAATTGGGAGTCTCCTGGATATTTGGGAGTGTAGGCGACAGCTGTTTAAGGAATAATTGTGATTACAGGGCACAGAGTTCAAATGTAAACCACTTTATAAACTGTGTTTATTAGGAAAGCATCCAAGAAGATCCACCCAAAGCTTAATTGGAGATTTGGAAATAATTAAAGGAAGAAAAGGAGAAGTAGAATACTAAGTAGTGAAGCTGGGGGGGTGTGGGGGGTTAGGGTGATGCTGGGATAAGTGTTGAATTGCTAGTACCTAATCGGAGCCTGTAACCTGTAATTTTCCCGTGTTGTCCTAAAACATTCATCAAATAGGATAATAGGCAGGTAACTTCCACGCTGTGTTTGTTCAAGTGATTTAGGGCGGATGTTGCATTGATGAATTTAATGTTCACTTTTACTCTACATTACTCCTTTGTGCTGCCCGGCGTGCATCAACAAGATGCTTTTATCCTGTATTTGGCCAGATGCGGAGGTGTTTCTGATCAGTGTCTTTACATAAGACATGTTGAAATGTCATCCAGACGGGGGAAAGAAATCATACTAAAGATTTGCTGTTTCTTGCAAATCTAGGTTTACCATACCATCCCTTCAAACTGTTGCGCTCGTGGAGTACACAGGTTCTGTGGCTGAATAAAACCAGGTGAAATTCAGGCTTTACGTCAGACAGCCACAGAACCTGTGTAATTCATTACTGTCCCCTTTTAAAGGGATTGTATGGTAAACCTACCCAAATCCTAATGCTGAGATTTCAATGAAGCTATGGAGCCAAAGAGGGGTCTCCCGCCTACCAACAATTTAATCTTCTAAGCAGTCTTATTTGTTGTGTCACCCGTGTGCCGGCCACTTACCCTGCCACATTCCAACCAAAGCAATGGGGCACTGTGTGTTGCCTAAAAGCAGCCCCTCTGACTGATAATCTAATACCTGTTCCAAACCAATCCTGGGTCACTGATTACTGGTATCAAGCCGTGTCACAGCTGCTTGAAACCTGTTTACACCACAGTCTGGACCAGGGTTATTCCTAGGACTACTCCTCTGCCGGTGCTTGGAGATGACATCATTTCCAAGCCTGATGAGCCATCTTTATTTACAGTGTCAATGGGACCCGGGTTACCCGTTCACACTGCCCTATAAACCGGGTCGTTCCAGTATCCAACCCAGTTCATTACCAGAGTTGGATTCCCAGGTCACTTGATGCAGATTTTTTTTTTCAGGGACCATTTCACACCGGGTCGCGACTTTGGTTAACCCGGGTCAAAACGTGGGGTGAAAGGGGTATTGATCAGTGGTCCTCAAAATCTGTCCTCAGGACCCCAACAAGTCCTATTTCCCAGGTCACCCAGCAGGAGCACAGGTGTAGACATTACTCAATGACACTTTTTAAAAGATCCACAGGTGGAGCTAATTACGTCACTTGTGATTCTGGTAGGAGACCGGGAACATATGAACTGTTTGAGGTGCTGAGGACTGAGCTTGAGAACCTATGATCTAAGTGAACCTAACTGGATCATTATCTAGCAAGTAGATGATGGCTACCTGTGTACAAGCAGCTGATAACCTTATGACGAGCAGGCACAAATTGTATGGGATTGTTCTGGATGTGTGCACACGCCTGAGCCTAGTTATCCTGAAGCTGGCCGCATGCTGTGATGTCTTAACGGATATCGGGCCTAGATTTACTAATGCTTCTAAATCAGACAAGCGATCATGTTCTGCCAGTCATTTACTAGAATGCAGTATGGGTAGAATCTGGTTGCTGTGGGCAACACCAAGGCTTGCCTGTTTTAGAAACTTTAGTTGCTCTACTCCACGGTACCCGGTCTGCTTAGAATCCTTTCCTTTTATATGATTGATAACTTGGTCTGTGTAACTTTAAACCAACCAAACTCCCGTTTCCTCCATTTCAACAGCAATAGAATAAAAAAGAAGGCTGCAGCGGCAGACAGTGAGAAGTTGTACTTGGAGCCGCGATACACCGCCGCCCGGATACTGGAGGCCGATATCTTGATGCTAATAGCGTTACCGAAAGGACTGAATGTGGAGGAGTGGCTGGCCAGCAATGGTGAGTACCACAAGAGCTAATTCATACAGCGGCCTGGCAGCTGCTGCGTTTGCCGTAGTCGCTCAGTATTCTTCTTTAGCGTCTTAGACCAATCTTTACATTCCAGCCCTCTAGTGTGTTCTCCTGGTAGGGGAAGTCTGGTAACCATATCCTACCAGTCAGACAAAGGAGAGGGCAGCTTGTTATTGTGCGGCTTTACACGTTGTTACTAGATGTCTCCATGGGGGAACTCTAGATCTCGGAAGGAGGCTTTTGTCTTTGCGGTAACGGAATCTCAGTTTCTGCTTTGAAGATCTTGAATGATCCCATAATTGTGCTAATCTTTCTGTTCACCACGTGGAGGAAAAACGTCTGGGTTTAGCGTAATCCCCACCCAGACATAATGATATCCATTTTTTTTTTTGTGCAGCTCTGCAACAGTGGCTGCAAGTCTGATTTTTAAAGTCCAGAAACACTTATTTCTAATATATTTCTCTAGTTATTTTGACTTCATTTTTATTATAAGTATGCGTAGTTTTATTGAGCATTGCATATTTAGCTTTGTGTAGCGTAAGAATTGTGCTTTGCGCAAAGTACTCAGCAGTAGGTTCTGGCTTGCTGGACTTTCATACGTGTTTTCTGTGCCGTGACTGTCCGTGCCTAACTCCAGGTTATACGCAGGATGGGTTTCAACGGGAGATGTGATATCTGACCAATGAAAGTGCTGCTGACATTGCACAGTTAAGTGCAGGCATCTCTATATGGAAACGGGTTCTCACTGCATAACTACCTGGGGGTGAAAATGTAGGGAACCAGGATCAGTACATAGGGACATATTCAATTAGCGTGGCCCAGGGCTACTTACTTGCAGCCCACGGTAAAGGTGCTCATACACTACTAGACGATATTATGAGCTACTTGGCTGTTTTCGACAGATCGGAACTACAAATCGTTCATAATAGTGCAGATCGTTAAGTGTCTATGAACGATAACTATCACGATGAGCGGTCCCGCTGGTTGTTGGTCGGAGCTTCTGATCTACCCTGCTGCAGGGAAGATCTGAAGTTATTGTCAACAACATCATGCTCCTGGATGTAGCCACTCCCAGATCTTAAGATGTATTGTACTATATCGTTTGTCCAGGACTGCTGGGGGAGTTCGAGGGAAATAGTTAACGAGAAATCATCATTTACAGGTCGTCTAGTGTATGGGCACCTCAGAATGGTCAGCGGTACATAGGGCTTTTTGCCCTTTACTGTGACTGTGACCTTTGTGAGCGCGTTGACCCATAGCTCTGGACACGAGTTAACATGCATTAGCCGTGGGCTCACAGTGGGAGGAGATAGGTTTAAAATTGAATAGCTCCAGGCGTTAAACCTGAGGCTATCTTCCCACGGTAAGCCCTGTGGCTAGTTGGATATGCCCCATATTGTTGTTAATTTATCCCATTTAAGCGATCTGTGCAACTGCAATTGTGTTTATTGCAGTGCTTTCCCTTGCCTGCCTATCCTGTACTGGTTCCATGCCATCTAAGGGGTATATTCAATTCATGTCGGATCCTTTCCGACAGAAAGGATCCGACATGTGAGTATTCAATGAGCGGTCGGATTTGGCCGTTCCCGACATGTCATCCCGACTTTTTTTAAAGTCTGATTGACATTGTCGGAAACAGGGCTAAAACATGTCGGATTTAGCGGTGTTTCCGTCAACACACGTGGATCGGCGGCTGAAACTGCCAATCCGTGTGCTTTCAGACAAGTCTGGAATTCCCGACTTGTCGGAAAAAATATGCCAGCATTGAATAGGTCGGAACCACTTCCGGTCGGCAGTTTCTGACAGGAATGGAATATACCCATAAGGCTCCATACTGTGAGGCTTAAAAGGGGAATTGTGTGTTTTCTTAGTGCATTCAGTGAAATGTAACTTTATTGAAAAACATGGCACACACAGTGCATAGAAGCCGGGTCACAGTGCGTAGAGGCCGGGTCACACTGCTGTTTCTGTGATAACCTAGAAATCATATGTCTCTCGGTAGCATCAAATTAAAATGTGTGCATCCTTGCCTGGGCACTTAATATTTAATAGGTTGTTATTATAGAGTGTGCGCGACCCGGAACCTGCGTATAGTCAGCCATCTAGAGGAATGGTCACTAAAGGCAAGTGATCATGGGCTTGGATGGCGCCTTCGGGCCCCTGTGTTTCTGCTTAGGTGCTTTTGATTAGTGTCCCTGTAGGACGTGTGAGGTGGATACATGGATGTGGTTCTTTGGGTTGACAGTAGCTAGGTCGACAGTCATTAGGTCGACCACTATTGGTCGACGGTGACTAAGTCGACGCGGTCATTAGGTCAACATGGATAAGGATGACTTGGAAAAAGGTCGACATGAGTTGTTACATTTTTGGGGGGTGAAGTTTTCTTCGTAATTGGTAATTAGTGCACCGTGTCCCCTCGCATGGCTCGCTTCGTTCACAATGCTTCGGGCAAGGTGTCTCGCTCCGCTGCCGCTCGGCTCGGCACATGTTACTATTCCCAGTAAAGTATGAAAAAGTTCCCCCAAAAAAACTTGTGAAAAACTTGTGCCGACCTTTTCACGTGCCGACCTAATATGTGCCCACCTAAAGACCGGATACACAGTAGGGGCGTTCCTTCCTCATATTTATGAGTATATGACCCATATGATTATGCTACCTATGTTTTTGTGCCTGGTGATCTGGGTGGCGTGTGTCTGCCATCATGTCGATTACCCCCTGCCATGTATTTAGAAGTACTGTTCGCTTACTCCGCTTCCCTCCATTATTTGGCTACGTTTCACTATTCTGATTAGGCTGCTGTGACGCCATTGTTTGATTTGTGTCTGTTGTCTGTATTTTTGTGTATTGTGCGGTGTGTAAGATTGCAAAACAAAAATCTTTTAAAGCAACGCAATTTAAAAACAAAGGGTGAGTGATTATTAATTGCTTTTGAAATGGGTTATTTGTTATTTTGTCCCCTGTAACAGGGAGATGGTACATGTCAGACGGGTGGCTGGTGCGCTTGGGAACACTCGGTCCTGCTTATCGTCCAGTGTGAAGCATGTGTGTGTTTTTCTCATTGTGGTATGTGGATGAGTACTGTACTCTACATAATTGTCACATACCAAGTGGCTGAGTAGAATGTCAGGGAGTGTGTGTGTTGTTGTAACCCGTAGGTTTGAGCTGTCACATTTCTCCCGCCTACTGATCACAGAAAAATGTAAAAATAAAATCTCTAAGGTCTGACTAACAGGTGGTTGTAGAGCTGCTGTGGAACTACAAGACCCAGCCTGTCTTGTTAGCCTCTGCCTTTTTGCAAGCTTCCGCCTCAATGGCTTGTCAGCTGCGGTGGAGCTTGTCGGATTCCATTATATTGCGCTTACCTATACAGTGGGTTTCCAGCCGCTCAGCCCTGGCTGGCTGCTCCGTCCCTGTTTCCCAACATGGTGACTCCCCTCTGGCTCTCTCCTTCTCTGAAGGCCTTGGTACAAGTGGTTGAAGGTTCTACCACTGGTGTGCGCTCTAGGAGCAGGCGCACAGTATTTCTTAGAACTTAAGGCAATGGTAACCTAATTGCTGACTGACTTTGCTGCGGAATTTGATTTAATCTGCCTATTGGAACCCCTCATTGAGCACAAGTTTCTAGCTTCAGCGACCTTAGATTGTGTCTACTGCGTACCAGACTCCATTTTGTTGCTTGAGTAACCATTTGTGTACCGGTAACCCTGAAAATTCTCTGCCTTGCAATTCTGTACCACACGTTTCCACCTACCCTCCGAGCTAGTGACATTATGGGGAGACAGTTGGTGGGCTTCTGGCAATGAAGGCCATACCACCTAGTGGCAGCTCCCGGTGAAGAACCAGGGGTGCATTCAACTCTAAACTAAACCCTAAATGGCTACCGAATCCGTCCAGCCACTCTGCCGCTAGACAGAGCTAAAAAAATCTATCTCCTAGGTCACGATGGAATTTGTAGTTCCACAGATTGCCTCCGCGTGAAAGCTGACAGCATTTAGGAATGGCTTATGCTACAGTGTTGCACTGATCATTTACTACAAATCTCTGGTTTGGCTTCGTCAGAGACTTCTGTAACCGCTAAGAGTGCATTCCTGCGCAGTTTCCCAGCTTCTTCTGGAACTGGTGCTGAATTGTGTCAGTCATGAAGAACGCTGGACCTCCCAACACTAGGCATTGGATGTAAATGATGGGTGGGACGCGTGCTTCCATACACGTCTTATATACTGTAAATGGCTGTGGTAGCCAGTGCAGCTCCTACCATATGAGTTGGATTTGTGGCTGGAATGGATTCATTTACCCTCACGAGACCTCAGTGACTAAACATCCATAGATTCTAGTATTTTAGTGCCCACTTCCAACAACGACAAGGCTGTAGACTCCTGCTATTGCTCATTCTGAGCCGTTAGATCACTGGTTCTCTGACCTCGCCTATGTCCGTTACAACCGTCCAGCATTGCATCATTTCATCACCGCAATCTGGACAGATAGCAGTATCAACATTGGGTCTGGGACTCCAGGTCGACAACAAAAAGGTCGACACACCTTAGGTTGACGCCAATTGGTCGACACACCTTAGGTTGACATGGACAAAAGGTCGACAGGAACAAGGTCGACATGGAAAAAGGTCGACATGGAAAAAGGTCGACATGGAAAAAGGTCGACATGCGTTTTTTATGTTTTTTTGGTGTCGTTTTCTTCGTAGAGTGACGGGGAACCCCAATTAGTGCACCGCGTCCCCTCGCATGGCTCGCTTCGCTCGCCATGCTTCGGGCATGGTGCCTTCGCTTCGCTCGGCACAGATTACCGTTCCAATCGTAGTCCACGTGGATCGTTAAGTATGAAAAGGTTCCAAAAAAACATTGTGAAAAACTCATGTCAACCTTTTTCCATGTCGACCTTGTTCCTGTCGACCTTTTGTCCATGGCGACCTTTTGTCCATGGCGACCTAAGGTGTGTCGTCCAGTTGGCGTCGACCTAAGGTGTGTCGACCTTTTTGCTGTCGACCTGGAGTCCGGATACCATCAACATTACGCTTATATATCCTAAAAATTCATTTAACAGTGAGATCTTATTGGAATTGTTTCCATAACAAATTGCACGTGTATATTGACTCGTTTTGATCAAGCCTCATTAATCCTTTTGTTTTTATTTACTATCGGAGCATGCTAAAACGGTGGCAGGGCATGCTGGGATGTGTAGTTCAACAGCATCTGGAGGGCCGCTTGTTGCCCACCCCTCCTCTAGAGGGCTCAAGGATGATTGGTTCACCATCTTGACTTTTATTAGTGAAAAACCCGTATTATAGTAAGAATTTATTTGTATTTACGTTAGATCCTTTCAGTATAAGGCACATCGTGGGACCCGCGGGTTCAATATGGATGGTGGCTATTGATGTAGTACAGTTAGTAACTTGTGTATTAAACGTCTGACCACAGCCACGTCAGTCTTGTGGTGTAACAAGGCCGTGTGCTGCATGGCTTGGGAAAGGTAACTTACTGTTTGGGAGGTAGCACCTGCATAGGATGGGTCACAGACAAACAGTGCGTAGTGGGAAATTCACATTTGTGTACTATATGCTAATTATCTACAGTAAGTATAAGGAGGTGACGATTAGCCTCCGCTGGGTGACCAGCCATCTCTGTTTGCTAGGCACTCGTATATAATATGGGCGTTATTGCACAGCCCAATGCAGCATCTGTTGCTCATTTTGATGCTGAGGTTTTTTTTTTTTTTACAGACAGAAGGATTGCTGGATCCGATTTCCCTTTTCTCATCCAGATCCCCGACCACAAACTCTGTCCTCACAACTCCCTCTTTCATAGTCTGTTTTCACTGCCACTTGTGTATCACAAGGGTTAGACATAATATAGAGCTATAGCCCCTATGAACCATCCATGTATAAAAATAGTTGGCGCCTGGCGGTGGTGCCACGTTAACCCTCTGTACGGTGCTAAGTTTCCTCCGCACTTCTAAGTAAGTGCAGTGTGTTTCCTAGGAATCTGGCCCTGATCTAGAACCCCCCAGCCACTGCGTTTGGATGATGAGTGGGGAAGGGGTGGGGGGGGGGGGGGGGAGATGTAGAACTTTAATAAAAACTACTCATTTTGTTGGTGTTTATAGATAGAAGTCAAGTAACTGAAAAAGCTAACTTGCTAAGTAAGGGAGGTGTGTGGCATCGACTGGCACATTAAATGCAAAGCATTAGGGTGGCTGCAGCAGTGCAGAAGACATAAGCAACAATCTTCTGCTCTGACCATAAAGATATAAACGCCAGGCTACCTCTATTTACACACTTGTTCTTCTACCTCTTGTTTTCCAGCATCAGCCTTCTACAACCATGTCAGCCTCATGTACGGATCCATCTCAGAGTTCTGCACCATATCAACTTGTCCCACCATGAAGGCCTGGTCAACGTGAGTATCCCGCAGTCAGGGAATGTCTGTGTATCTTGCAGGAAGGAAAGTGACGGGTCATCTATGTATAATGTGGCTCATCTCATCTGCTTAGCATTGACGTCTTACAGTGGGACAGGCCCCGGGCCTTACGCTTTCCAAAGGCGCTGCATGCAGTGGCAGAGTTATCACTGGCAGCTGGTGGGACCGTTTTGGGGCCCAGCAGTGAGGGGACCCTAACAGGGCCCCTAAGCTGTTCTTACTATAAATGGGCATGCTCTGGCCCCTGGGCGGGCTCAGTAGCAGGGGCCCCTGTGGGGTGGCAGATGCTATTGACGGTATAGGCACATTATATATGAAGGGCAGCAGTACCCTTGGCCTCTGTCAGAGAGGATATATTCTGTACATCAGCGTATAGGCAGTGAGGATGCTTAGCAGAGTATCCAATATCCGTCTCGGTAGTGCGCTGTAATGGGAATTTAGCCTAAGAATTGCTTGGTTTGCACTATGCTTTCTGATTGAGATCCCGTGGGAACCTGCTAGGCTTGCAGATACGCCCTTGTACAGTAGTTACAGGAGTACAGAGCCCTCTGCCACAGTCTGGTAGTAGTGGAGCAATGCACAATGTGCTCTGCTGGGCAGCCACATGCACAGCGGAGCACGTTGTACATTGCTACACTACTATGGAGAGTGGTCATAGAGAAGGAAGTTGTGCAGGGGTGCAGCAGTCTGCTTTATCCTCTTGCGTGGTTTCCCTGTGGGTTAGCGTCATTCTGGACACACACACACACTTTTCATTTTAAATAAGAACCATGATGGATTTCTGATAGCTGGTGCCCAGGTAACGCAATCAGATTGTAAATGCCATTTTTCTAGTACATTTTGGATTATAATAGGTTACTATGGCTTACAGCAGGTTCTTGTTGTGCATACCTATATTACTCCGGCTGGACAGTACCTGGTCTACCTGATGTGTATTTTCATATTTGGCTCACTGTGTGGAGTGACCCTTAGTTTAGCCGATTATTGATTTCCTGCTGATTTTAGTAAGCGGCGCCTGTTTTCAGAAGAACACCCCCCCCCCCCCCCCCCCCCTCCCCTGTGGAAGTAATGTTCTGCAGAAAGTACAAAGCACAAGTACACGTGTGCCTGCGTTGCCATCGTACGTACGGAATGTGGGCTGCACCTTAATGGATAACAATCCTTTCACCACTTGGCGCGGAGCCTAGTTTGGTGGAGGGTGGATCATAAAATTTCTTTGCTAAATTTAACTAAATCATATGTGGATTGTTTATTGAGTCAACATAGACTTTGTAAAAAGATTGCAACACCAGGCATCTTGCACACGTTTGTCATTAAAGGAAAAAAAATTAAAAAAAATAAAGTAAAATAAAACATTTTTACATTTTTTTTTAGTTTGAGCATTGATTGTGTATTTTCATATTTGGCTCACTGTGTGGAGTGACCCTTAGTTTAGCCGATTATTGATTTCCTGCTGATTTTAGTAAGCGGCGCCTGTTTTCAGAAGAACACCCCCCCCCCCCCCCCCCTCCCCTGTGGAAGTAATGTCCTGCAGAAAGTACAAAGCACAAGTACACGTGTGCCTGCGTTGCCATCGTACGTACGGAATGTGGGCTGCACCTTAATGGATAACAATCCTTTCACCACTTGGCGCGGAGCCTAGTTTGGTGGAGGGTGGATCATAAAATTTCTTTGCTAAATTTAACTAAATCATATGTGGATTGTTTATTGAGTCAACATAGACTTTGTAAAAAGATTGCAACACCAGGCATCTTCCACACGTTTGTCATTAAAGGAAAAAAAATAAAAAAAAATAAAGTAAAATAAAACATTTTTACATTTTTTTTTAGTTTGAGCATTGATTTTATTTTATTTTTTTATTTGAAAAGGAAGCTGAGAGTGATGAGGGTTTGGCATAAGTTGCCATACCCCCAGTATACTGTAACTGGCCGCCTGCGTCTCTCCCATTCTCTACTCTAATTTCAGACGCCGCATGTGCAGTGAGATAGGAGCTTTTATTACACTTCAAAATTTATTTCTTTTTTAATTTTGAGATATTTAACGAAGACCGAAAAGGACAAAATATTATTTGTTGTAATAAAGTAGATGATAGTTTTAACAATTTGGCAATAGTTACGATTATACATTTATAAGTTATTGGAAGCCAATAAATCACATGTTAATTTAATCAGCCTTTGCGATTTGGTGGAACCAAAAAATAGAAGGGTGTGGATCATAGGGTCGGCCACACTTAGGTCGACCGCTATTGGTCGACAGTGACTAGGTCGACACGGTCATTAGGTCGACATGAACAAGGTTGACATGGAAAAGGGTCGACATGAGTTTTTTTTATTTTGTTTGGTGTTGTTTTCTTCGTAAAGTGACCGGGAACCCCAATTAGTGCACTGTGTCCCCTCGCATGGCTCGCCAGGTTACTATTCCCAGTCGTAGTCCACGTGGATCGTAAAGTATGAAAAAAAATAAAAAAAATGAAATAAAAAAACAAAACAACCTTTTTCCATGTCGACATAGTGGCCATGTCGATCTAATGACTGTCAACCTGTGGTCGACCTAGAGACCGGATACCAAAATAGAATCCAGTATCCGGATGGAAGATAGACGCCAGATATTTCAGGTGTAGTATGGTATGCCGGCGGCTGGGCAACCCGGTGGCCAGCATACCGGCTCCAGAATCACTACCGCCGGCATACCGACAGCTGGGCAAGCGCAAATGAGCCCCTTGCGGGCTCGCTACGCTCGCCACACTGCGGGCCTGCGGGAGTCCTGGACACCCAAGAGGGAGAAAAGGTGTCGGTATGCCGGGTGTCGGGATTCCGGCACCGGTATACTGTGCGGCGGGATCCCAACAGCCGGCAACCTACGTACCACCCGATGGTTCGATATGGTCAATGATTAAATTGTCAACTGCACTGTTGACGCATCGTTTTTCATGATTTTTAGGGTAAGGCTGCCAGAAAGGAGGGTTAAGATTAGGCTGCGGAAGTGAGTGGTTAGGGTTAGGCACCAGGGTTAGGGTTAAATAAATAAAAATGTGTCGACCATTTGCACGTTGACCTTCTGGTCCTTTTGACATTTTGACTGTCGATCTATTGACTCTCTTTATACTGTCGATCTTTTACTCCACACCCCATAAGTTATCTTTGTTTTTTATTCTCTTCCTGCTTATGAAGCGTTAGGTTTGGCTTGACGTCAAAGATAGTAGCAGGAAGTCTTGTAAAGGGGACAGGCCCACTAATGGAATTCAGTCTAAGGCAAGAGAACAAAACAGAGTATGCGATTTGTAAATAAAAGACAAAGGTGAAGTGTCCATGATAATGGAAGAAGGAGTAGATCCATAAGCTATAGGCTCAGTAGATGTGTTTGCATGCGCCTGACTTGGGGGGGGGGTCATTCCGAGTTGATCGCTAGCTGTCGTTGTACCAGCGCAGCGATCAGGCTAAAAACCGGCACTTCTGCGCATGCGGCTCAATGCGCACGTGCGACGTACTTTCACAAAAGCCAATGCAGTTTCACACAAGGTCTAGTGACGCTTTTCAATCGCACTGCTGGCCGCAGAGTGATTGACAGGAAGTGGGTGTTTCTGGGTGGTAACTGACCGTTTTCGGGGAGTGTGGGTAAAAACGCAGGCGTGGCTGGCCGAATGCAGGGCGTGTTCGTGACGTCGAAACAGGAACTAAACAGTCTGAAGTGATCGGTAGCTAGGAGTAAGTCTCGAGCTGCTCAGAAACTGCACAATTTTTTTTGGTAGCCGCTCTGCGATCCTTTCGTTCGCACTTCTGCTAAGCCAAGATACACTCCCAGAGGGCGGCGGCTTAGCGTTTGCACGGCTGCTAAAAGCAGCTAGCGAGCGAACAACTCGGAATGAGGGCCCTGGAGCAGTTGCCCTTTAGATGTTGTATTTTATTTTGCCGTTTTAAAATGGTTGATAATTGCGCAAAAGAGCAGGTGACGTAAAAAAATAAAAAAAATTTGGTCTCAAATTTTTGGGGCCAGTACTCCATTAGATCGTAGCGGCCCAATTGTGGATAACGTCCAGCAAGGACGCGCACTCCCTGATGGACTTTCTTTGGATAGGAAATGTATTTACTAGGACTTATTTCACTATTAAATAACTCTCTCCGTGAAACTACAAAGCAATGTCATCTGTATTCCCAGGAAAAAATGAAGGGAACGATCTGCCGCTGACCCAATATTTTTGCATTGGGGTATATTTTTGTCCGTTTTTAGATGTCACTGGCAGGAAGTGCCTGTAAATATAGATCTGGGCAAGAAGAAGGCTTCCCGTCACCAGAGTTTATAGCAAAACATCCATCGCACTTGATCCCCTAAAGGTTCGGATTTGGGAAGTCCAGTGTTTCATGCAAACTCGGCCTTGTTGATCCTAAGTTGCCATGTAACGGTATAACACAGAAACAGCTGACGCCAGCCCAAGGGACATATAATTAGCTCCCTATGCACCTGCTGCCAGCTCCGCTAGGAATTGTAGTGCTCTCATATACGCTCCCTCTGCTGAGTTTAGCCTGTCATTAATGGCAGATATTAAAACCTCAGTTAAATGAGCTGAATAAATGTTTAATTTCTTGTTGCAAGGTGGGTGGTCTACCATGCACAAAGCAGATGGTGTTATTGTCTGAAAACCATTAACACAACAACAAGGAAAAACAAAGACGAGTGCTTAATCGAGACAAAGCATGATCTTCTTCACTCACCAGGAACTAATGATAACATGGAGGCATATATCACTTGGTGCCTCATACCTCAGTCATGTTGCTATATCGCCTCTCCTCCTCCCTGACCACCACCTTCCATTCTGGTCTTCAGTATTTCTTACATGCTGTTCATAACCCCTGAAATGCCCTCCCATGTCCATTCAGACTTTTCCTCTCACATGTCATCCTTTTAAAAGTGCCCTTTAAAACTCATCCCTCTCCCTAACCTTCCAACCTCTGCCCAGCTGTACTCCCCTTGTGTCGGGATCCGGTCTGAAGATCGACAGTGTCTAGGTCGACAATGTTTAGGTCGACCACTATAGGTCGACAGTCACTAGGTCGACATGGATGGAAGGTCGACAGGGTTGCTAGGTCGACAGGTCTAAAGGTCGACATGAGTTTTTCACATTATTTTTTTCTTTTTTAAAAATTTTTCATACTTAACGATCCACGTGGACTACGATCGGAACGGTAAAGTGTGCCGAGCGAAGCGGTAGCGGAGCGAAGGCACCATGCCCGAAGCATGGCGAGCGGACGCGGTGCACTAATATGGGATCCCGGTCACTCTACGAAGAAAACGACACCAAAAATCCTCATGTCGACCTTTAGACCTGTCGACCTAGCACATGTCGACCTAGAAACCCTGTCGACCTTCCATCCATGTCGACCTAGTGACTGTCGACCTATAGTGGTCGACCTAAACATTGTCGATTTGATGAACCACACCCCTCTGTGTCCTCCCATCCCCCAGAGCGTAGGCTCCTGCGGGCAGGGCCCTCCCCCCTTTGTATTTTGTACTTGATTCTGTCATTATGTAGCGTTGTGAAGTGAGGTGCTTGCCTGTCTGTGCCTACGCAGTGTATTATGTTTCACCCCTGTGTATGGCAATACATCACCCTAGTTATCAGCTGACCAGACTCTTAGGCCTGCTACGGCACATCTAATCACAGCTGATTGGGGCGCTGCGTGCGGTGGCAGCTAAGATGTCAACCATAAAAAATGAAAAAAGGGATATTTTATCGTTACATATTTAGCTGCCGCTGTGAAAGTGAATGCAGCGAGGTGAGCAAAATAATTTCCGTCATCCACTTTTGATCGATGCTTAAAATGTAAAAAGCTCCTGTAGTTATTTTGTTTAAAAGAACTTCACTTAATACACAATTTACTTTTTAATTGCGTTTACTTTTCCCCGTGAGCGAGCGAACATTGTTCACCTTGTACCCGGGTGTACATGAATGTTCTGTGATAAAGCTGCTACTGGTTTCAAATGGGTCTATTTACTAAGCCTTGGATGGAGATAAAGTGGCTGGAGATAAAGTACCAGCCAATGAGCTCCTATCTGCCATGTTACAGAGGGGCAGATGTATTAACCTGGAGAAGGCATAAGGAAGTGATAAACCAGTGATATGTGCAAGGTGATAAAGGCACCAGCCAATCAGATCCTAACTGTTAATTTACATATTGGATCTGATTGGCTGGTGCCATTATCACCTTGCACATATCACTGGTTTATCACTTCCTTATGCCTTCTTCAGGTTAATACATCTGCCCCAGGGTGTGTTTGAAAAATGACAGTTAAGAGCCGATTGGCTGGTACTTTTATCTCCAGCGACTTCATCTCCATCCAAGGCTTAGTAAATAGACCCATAAGTTGTGCTATCATTATCCTTAACCCTGTACTGTCCTGTACACACTAGCCTGTGGCAAGGTGTGTGTTAATTGTCCACCAGCTTCTTGGTCCGTAGACTCATCTCTCCCATGTTTGTGTCTCCAGACAGCTCCAGTGGACGGACGAGAAGGGGCGTAAGAGGAAGTGCTCTGCCCCGCAGTATGCAGACTATGCTGCCAGTATCATTCAGAAACTGCTGACAGATGAGGACCTGGTTCCCACTAAACACAGTGAGTGATTCTCCTTTCCTTCAGGGCTTTTCTGGCCTCTGCGTAATACTCTGCTTCATGTCAAGTCAAATATAGAGCAGTGTTATTAGAAGAGTAATATTCACACAGCCTCGGGCAAAATGGCCCTCTGCCTATAAAACAATTTTCCTCTTGTTGAGGAGGCGGGGTACATTGAATTTGTTGAATTTGTTACTGCAGAACCTGAATATAATCTTTCTTTTTGAAATGGCAAATAATAAAATGATCTAGGTAGACTAGAGGAATGGTCAAGACTGTGGCAATTACAGTTTTAATGCCAAAAAGAAAGCAAAATCACGCACTTGGGTCTCAAAAATCTTAAGGTTAAATATAGTATTAATGGCCTTATACTGGAAACTACTGAGGAGGAAAGGGATCTACTGCAGGAGTCACTATCACAGGTGACATAAAGACTATAGTATTAATGGCACTGTACTGGAAACTGAGGAGGAAAGGGATCTACTGCAGGAGTCACTATTACAGGTGACATAAAGACTAGTATTAATGGCACTGTACTGGAAACTACTGAGGAGGAAAGGGATCTAGGAGTCACTATTTCAGGTGACATAAAGACTATAGTATTAATGGCACTGTACTGGAAACTACTGAGGAGGAAAGGGATCTACTGCAGGAGTCACTATTACAGGTAACATAAAGACTATAGTATTAATGGCACTGTACTGGAAACTACTGAGGAGGAAAGGGATCTAGGAGTCACTATTTCAGGTGACTTAAAGGCTGGTAAGCAATGTAACAAAGCAATGAGGAAGGCTAGTCAGATGCTTGGCTGCACTGGGAGAGGAATCAGCAGCAGAAAGAAGAAGTAATAATGCCACTGTATAGGTCATTGGTGCGGCCTCATCTGGAATACTGTGTTCAATTCTGGAGGCCATATCTTCAAAAGGATATTGATACATTAGAGACAGTACAAAGAAGGGCAACTAAAATGGTGCATGGCCTACATCACAAAACATACCCAGAAAGACTAAAAAATCTCAGTATGTATAGTTTGGAGGAGAGAAGGGAAAGGGGAGACATGATAGAAACTTTCAAATATATCAAGGGTTTTAACAAAGTCCAGGAGGGAAACATTCTTCAAATGAAGAGAAGCAATAAGACACGAGGACATGCACTGAGACTGGAGGGGGGGGAGGTTCAGGAGAAATCTGAGGAAAAATGACTTCACAGAAAGGGTAGTTGACAAGTGGAATAGCCTCCCAGCAGAGGTGGTAGAGGCTAAGACAGTAGAGCAGTTTAAACATGCATGGGATAGACATATGGATATCCTTACAAAGAAATGAGGATCAAATAAGGTTTGAGGTAAAAAGAGGCAGACTAGATTGGCCAAGTGGTTCTTATCTGCTGTCAAATTCTAATGTGTAATAAAGCTGCTACTAGTCTGTAGTCATTAGGGGGGGTGGGAGGTCCCAATTGTAAGGGATGGACACCATGTGCCGCTCTGGAATTGCCCATCAAGCTGGCTGGCATGGCAAGATTCCCTTGTCCTGCGGCACATCTCACTCCCATTGTCTTTTACTGTCAGGGACCTCGTACTGTACTGCTTACACTAGCTTGGGGAACAATTGTGTTATCGTTTCCCGCATTAGCCTGACTCATGCCACCTCAATCGACTCTAGGCACACGGTTAGTGATGGCCCCAGAACGATTCCTGTCACAGGGCTCCTATTATTATTCCAAAATGAAATTTAAAAAGAAAACAAAAACATCACTGATACTCAAGTAACTTCTGGAGCTAGTTCAGGCCATAAAATCTGCTCCATGCCTACTCTTGGGAATATGATAAAAGGAAAATGCTTTAAGGAGCCTACTTCCTGCTGCGCTGTGAGTTTTGTCTTATTTGGAGAATGGATACTACTAAAATGATCATAGATAGTCACACAAATGTGTGGTGGGGAGGAAAAAAAAGGGAATGCCCTTCGGAAATCAGTGCCTGCCAGCCTGGTTGAGGAATGTCTGTGAGGGCTCATCGAACAGTGGGCCTGAAGCAGAGATGGACGTTAATCCGTCAATAAATGCAGATCTCTGATGTTAGAATCCCGCGATACTGCACACAATTCCAAACCTTTGCCTAATTGACAGGCAGAGGCATTTGGAGGGTGGTACCATGGCATTCCTGGCCACTGTTCCCAGAAACGGGGGGGTGACGTCCCCGTTTTCTGGGAGGGGAGAACCAGGCGTCTGCGTGTCATCAGGCAGACTTCCTGGCATTGCAGCCCCCACTTCCATCAGTCAGCTGAGTAAGCTGGGATGTTGGATCCCAGCTTGTAGCGTCAGCCGCTGTGCTGGGATCGCAGGTGCATGCAGGATGCGTCTCTTCTACAAAGACGTCTCCTACATGTCCTCCCTGGAGATCGGACGAAAATATAATGCTGCTTGCATTGCATATAGCATTGAAATTTCCATCCATCTCTGAATCAGGCGCAGTGTGTGCGGAGGAGATTCATCCAAATCTAAAACGTATTTCTCATTACTGCAATCCACTGCGTACTATGGGACAGATTTAACAAACGATATTATTGTTATAATTTTGTTACTAATTTTAAATGGTGCCCAAACCACTAACAGTCATTTTTCAAATATATCTGATTGGTTGGAGCACTATTTAAGATTAGTAACGAGCGATAACAAGAATATCACTCGTTGTTATTCCTGCCCATAAGAGGTTTTTTTGTCCTTTAACATGAATGAGAGTTTTACAGTGACCTGATATCTAGAGTCCTTTGCTGCTAGCCAGATGCCTGCTCTTGATCTAAATGTATTGCTTCCATTTTAATTTTCGGTTCTTTCTGCTTATTTTCGTCAGGCAAAGAGTTTCCAAAGGCCTTTAAACCAGCTATCCAGAAGACCTTCCGGCTGCTTTTCCACCTTCTCGGACACGTCTACACCTGTCACTTTAAGACTGTGGTTCACCTGGAACTGCACCCCCACCTTAACACGCTGTACCTGCATCTTCTCCTGTTCTGCGCAGAGTTTCACCTCCTCGACTCCAAAGAAATGGCCTTGAGTGAAGACTTAACCACAGCCTTGATACATTCTGGTCCCTCTCCCAAAACCTCAGGAAGTCACAGCCGGAACACTTGAAGCAAACCACTGAACAAGGCTATTTTTGTATTTAATTCCTACATATACTGCCACCGGGACTTGTGTTACTTTTACGTATATAGCAAAAGCATATAATACCTATTTCTGTGTTATCTCCTTCTTGGCGTGGCACCTTAAGCACAGCTTTTACTTGCCAAAATAAAGGTCACAACGTCCAGCAGTGGGCATTGCAAAGCATTTTGGGAAATGCGCAGAGAGACACGGATGGCTGCGCGCGTGGAGCTGGTTGAAGCTGAATCCAGGGACCTACATACAGCATTAGACGGAACACATAGAATGTGCGCCGGTTCGTTTCGCCAACATCCGGTGAACCGAGTAAAGGTTGCCCAGAGACTTTGTTACAAGGTGGAAAGTGGTGTTTTTGGCCTATCCGTGTAACTGGCATTGGATGACACCCACAGGCTTAGACTTTTATATGCGGGCGAGATCAGATGCTCCAGGACGGGCACTTCTTCTTTCTTTTTGTTATTTTTTTTTTTTCTTTACTTAAATTTTTTTTAAAAAAATTAAATTATAGACGCGAATTACATATTTTAAGGACTTGGTTATAGCCAACGGTTATGTGTATATTTTATTTCAGGGGATATGTTACCTTTTCTTAAGAAACAAAAACGCACTTCTGTTTTGTAACTTATTCGTTTTAAGAAAAATAACAAAACCACCAAAAAAAAAAAAAAAAAAAAAGTTGCATTTACTTATATATATAAAAATGAAATCCTTCTAACTGGGTATGTGCCGCCTCTTCTGTTGTTGGACTATAGCTGTCACCGTGATGTATTCTGTTGACCAGCTCAAGCTTCTCGCATCCTATTGGTCTGGAAAGCATAGGAGATAAGAGATAAGACATTGATGGTGGTGGAAGTTTTTACCCCTATGCAGACTCTGCTGTGTCAGCCATTTTGTCACAATAGCAACACCTTGATAGACCGCTCACACTATAATGAAAATGTCCTTTTGTAAAAAAAAAAAAAGCTGCTATCAGAATTCACAAATATATTTTATAAAAATTCTAATGACTTCAGAGCGCTTGTTGTGTTTCATATTGTATTTGCAGCTGCAATGCAGTGGATTCTAAGCTTACTGTCCTTGTATAAGCCCGACCAGACTTAGAGGGTGACTGTAAGGATAGGTTCATCTGTAGCTGTATTTGATTGATAATTGCTGCCTACTTAAGGCTCTGAAAACACTACGAATGGTAGAAGATTATCTGAATCAGATGGGAAGTTAATCATTCATGGGCTAATTAATATTACAGAATAGTGCTTTCTTATACTGTGTGCATGCAATCACCTACCAGCCGCACCACTGGGGCCCTGTAGGAACCAGTCATTTGGTGTGGCCTCACTTGGATGTCCTTAAATCATCAAATGCAAAACCATTCCAGATCATCAACTGCTCATTTGGATCTTAAGTATAGACTAACATCAACAGGAAAATGTCTCATTTTTCCTTGTGCTTAGTCTAATCTCCACTCTCTGTCTGTCTGTATGTCTGTCTATACATCCATCCATCCATCCAGGGGCGGATTGGGAACTGAAAGTGAACCTGGAAAAATTTGTAGAAGTGGCCTCACATGGACAGCACCAGAGGTGTACTGTGTAACCATGGCGGCAGCACCACTCCTCACATGTCAACAAACAAAACAGGCCCCACATGCACGTCAGCCCACTGGGAAACCTCCCAGTGAGCTCTATGGCCAATCCGCCCATCTATCTATCTATCTATCTATCTATCTATCTATCTATCTATCTATCTATCTATCTATCTATCTATCTATCACCACTGGGGAGGGTTAGTTTTAGGCTGTGGGAAGGGAGGGTTAGGGGGCCATTGGGGGACGGTAAGTATACTTACCTTCCCCCTGTCGGGATGCCACGGTCAGTATTCTGACCGCCGGCATTTCGAACCCAACCCTCCTCTAGATGCGTAGATTAGGAATGTTCCTCATTTAGTTTCCCTACCTATGCTTTATAAACTGGGGTAAGATGGATAATTGTACATTAGCGCAGGTGCTTATTACACGCCAGAAACACAGAGTAGCTCTGTTACGTGTAGATGCTATTTCCCAGAAGCCTGAGCATCTGGAGGGGTGAATCTACATAATGATGCCTAACACTCTAGACTGCACCGGTCTATTATTCCTGACCCTAATGGGAAAACAAAGCAATTTAAGCCAAACTATTGCGTGTCATGTTACCTCCCTAGAAACTACTCATTGCCAGGGGGTTACCTCAAGCGCTAGTGAAACACCACCTAGAGCAATATAACCAACAACAGTATGTGTCATTCCAAAATTCTGCCAGTATGGGCTAGATGCATCATCGCTTGGAAACTGATAAAATGGAGAGTGAAAAAGTACCAGCCAATCAGTTCCTAACTGACATGTCACAGACTGTGTTTGAAAAATGGTAGTTAGGAGCTGATTGGCTGTCACTTTTTCACTCTCCATTTTATCACTTTCCAAGCGATGATGCATCTAGCCCTATAGCACGTACAAAAATGTTGTTTACTAATGTTTACAACCTGGGAGCGTATTGGCTCAAATATTGGGGGTAATTCCAAGTTGATCGCAGCAGGATTTTTGTTAGCAATTGGGCAAAACCATGTGCACTGCAGGGGAGGCAGATGTAACATGTGCAGAGAGAGTTAGATTTGGGTGGGGTGTGTTCAATCTGCAATCTAATTTGCAGTGTAAAAATAAAGCAGCCAGTATTTACCCTGCACAGAAACAAAATAACCTACCCACATCTGACTCTCTCTGCACATGTTATATCTGCCTCCCCTGCAGTGCACATGGTTTTGCCCAATTGCTAAAAAAAATCCTGCTGCGATCAACTTGGAATTACCCCCATTGTCCGAGACCTTTTGTTGTACTGTAACATAAAGGTGAAAGCTGTGACCTGCATTAATACAGTACTCAGGAAACAAAATGAACCCCTTACTGCTTGGGCTGTTTACTCTCTTTTGTTTCTTTCAAATAAAAAAAAAAAAGACTATAAGAGGATAAACAAAACAGGTAACATCAAATGATGAGCAACTGATATCAGAAGTGTGTATCCGCATGGGAAAAGGTGATAGGTAGTTGGAGAAAATACAGTCCAGAGACCACAGCAAGCGTCTGGCACATTGGAGCAGTGTGTGTAGAACACTACGGCATAATAAAACATCAATAGAAAGAACAGCGGACACCCGTTGGCTGCAAAGAACCTAGGCCGCAAAGGGTTCCTGTTCCACAGTATATGTGGGGTTCTGCCAATGGGCATTTCCTGCTAGCATACATGAATTGAGGATGACCAGCTGTAGCTATCCACTGCCTGGCAATACCCACTATACCCAACACCAGGCGGTCATATACGTAAATCTAGATGTCGATTTAGGGAGTCTTAAAGGCATAAGCCAAATATACACATCATGGAAAGCAATGTCTCTCAAACACAGTCCTCATGGAACCCTGACAGCGTGTGTTTTCCAGATCTGGCTGGGGGATCTGTTTGTTTATTAACACAATAGATCTGCAGGTGGTACTAATTATTCCTGAGGATATCTGGAAAACATGCACTGGGGACCGAGTTTGAGAAACACTGCGGATTCCAGTCCTCCTTATGCAGTGCACCACCCAAGACCAAAATGCAGGGATAAATAAGTAGGACCACAGCAAGCACCAGAATCATGCAGCAAATATTTTAACAGCAAGAGATCATTCTATCTGAGTTGGGCTGACGTACAGGATGTTTTATTGTTTTCTATTGCAGTAAGAGATCGTTTTGCTAATTTTAGATCCAGTAACTCTACTCTGCAAGTGATATGTGACCACTGGGAAAGTGCAGACGGAAGTCATCCTAGGTGTACGCTATGCAAGTTCTATTGTGCGGTGTATGCAGAAATGATCAGTGTATGCAGTCAGGAACGGTTCATAACCAGCAGTGCTGGAGGTATAGTGGCTGGAGGGGATGTGACGGCTACAGGGGCCAGAGGTGAGGGGTTTCTGGCAAAGCCATTAGCTGGGCCCCTGGAAATATCTTACGATGCGGACCGACGGCGATGCACTGTTCTGTTCTTGGTGACTCGTAGCTGATGTTCCTGTGCATTATACAAGCAGGACACTCATGTATAAGGCCTATATCTGCTTGCCATATAGAAGCTAAACAGGTTAATTGGCTCAACTTGAACTACAAGCACCAGCATGCATGCACCATGTGTAGTGTCACAAGTGCCAGCAATAAAAGCTGCACCCCTGTCATAATACAGCTGTTATTTCCCCCTTACTAATAGTAGTGCCCCCGCAAACAAGAAAAATATATAATGGTACCACAAGTATTAACTAAGAGTGATGTTGTCCCTGGCACCATTCTGTGTTCAGTTTATACTGGAGGCACCATTATTTCTCGTTTTAATACTGCTTCAGTAAGTGGGCAATAGCATATTAATTTTGACGGGTTCCCCTCCCCCCTGGATGGGACAAGATGTAGTGTACATGTGTGTAGGTAAGCAGTTATTCATGTGTATGCTGTTGGATGTAGTTCTGCAGGGATCCGGTTAATTTACCGGCATTTGGGATCTCGGCTGTCTGAATACTGATGCAGGAGTCCCGACACCTGTCACATTGGCGACGCTGGAATTCGGAAACATCGGGATCCCGACGTCTGTAAGTATAGTGGCGCGGTTAATTAGAAAGGATTTTTACCAAGCGCTATATATATATATCAGTAAAGTAAAACAAAATAAAATGAAATAATAGAAATAAGAAGTGCAGCTATGAATATGAAACAAAAGAAAAAAGTACAGTGGGTGCAGTATGGAAAAAAAGAGAAAGACAGGGACAATAGATTGGGACAATGCAAAAATCTAAAAACAAAAATCGATGTTGAGTTTAAGACCGGGGGTGGGTAGTTTAGCCGCTCCCCCGGGGAGGTTAAGGTTAGGCACGCACGGGGAGGGGTGGTTAGGCTGGGGGCTTGGGAAGAGGGAAGAACAGCCCCAACTCACCGCTGTTAGCATATGCGTCTGTCTTCTGAGTAAGGTACTATGACAGAGATGTTTCAAGTGTTGAGATTGCCCATAGCAACCAATCATATTCTCGCTGTCACTTACCAAGTACATTCTATGAAATAACAGCTAGAATCTGATTGGTTGCTTTGGGCATCTTCTTCACCTGTCCTCTTTAGAAGATTTGATACATCTCCCCCATTATGTTATCATTTGGTATAACTTCCTGTGATATCGTGGGCCACCGAAGGGTCATTCACACATACAGAACACTCATGTTGTATTAGGAATGGTATGCAAGTATACCAGCAGTTAATTACCACCATCAAGGGTTGTGCTGCTCACTGTGCTATGTATATTCTCCCCACTGGCGTCCTTTTCTCCTATACACTGAGCCAGATCTTACAGATCGTCATGTCCCATTTGGAGCACAGCATAAGTATTCTGATTGTGCGGAGTAGACACATGCTGGCAAACACGGAGACAGCCTTTGCTGTGTATTCCTTTATATAGAGTTACAACTACATTTGGTATTCTTTTCTGCTAGAAAATGAAAGTCACAATCTGTCCGTATAAGCAGCATTTTACTGAATAAAAGTCCGATCTAGCTCGGACAGAAACGTCGCACTCCGATTGCTACATACTTATCGTGTGAGATGGAAATAAACGTTTCTAGCGCACTCTAATGTAGTCACAGCAGGGCCCTCCACTCTCTAAAGATTAAACTGATCTCGTTCCAACTGGCACTCGCATAGAATACCTTGTAAGATGTATATTTGATAAACAATCATTAAATGTTTGCATGAAACTTATACAAGTCTTTCAGCCTTGGAAATAATCTCACTTGCTACCTTTTATGTTCATGGATTCTGCTTCTAGGTCAACAGACGTGTATTAACTTTGTTGTTGGAAGGCACGCAGTTCAAACTGAGAGCATATGTCTTCATGTGACAGCCCTAGCAGGATATGGAACATTACAATTCCAGCTTGTTCCTAATCCCTGGCTCCTAGGATGTGCCTTAGGTAACCAGACGGCTAGCCATGGAAATTATTATTTGTACAATGTTTCAGCATTCCCAGAGTTATATAAGTTGCAGGATCTCTGACTGTGCTCCTCAGAAGACTATCTGGCCCTTGAAAGAACATAGTGATAATGTTTTTTTTAGTGGGGCAATTCTAAATAACAAATACTGGGGGTCATCCTGACCCAATCGCTCGCTGCAGTTTGTCGCAGCGATCGGGTCGGAACTGCGCCGACGGCGCATGGCAGCCGGCGGTGCCTAGCGATTGCCTCTGAGGCAGAGGCGATCGCTGGGTGGGAGGCGGCTGGACGGCGGCGCTGTCCGGCCAACGCAGGCGTGGCCGGACCGTTGGGGGGATGGGCCGCGGCGGCTGCGTGACATCTTACGCAGCCGCTGCAGCAAGCAGCAGCGACGAGCAACTCTCTGCCAGCCACAGGAGCTGCGCTGGCTGGGGGGTTACTCCAGAAATACAAAAGCATTGCCGCTGTGCGATGCTTTTGTATTTGTGTGTGGGGGGGGGGGGGACGGCACTGACATGCGGGGCGGACTAGCCCTGTGCTGGGCGTGCCCCGCATGTCAGGGAAAATTATTGTAGCTTTGCTACATTTAGCACCGCTACGATCAACTCGGAATGACCCCCTATATTCCTACAAGGTAAACTACTGGTGTAGCTGAAAGTGTATCAGGCAATATCTAGGGGTGGATTTACAACAGAGCCGGTGGACTGGCAATTCCAGGCCCCTCTTGGAAATAGGCCCACCGTATCCACTGCACATTGGTAACTGTTCAGGATTCCTCTGGATAGTCCGGAGTCCAGAGGACTGTTAATCCCAAACAGGCAGCACAGTGTGACTAGCATCTAGAATCTAATGGGGGTAAGCTTACAGTAGTGTCTACTACTCTCCTGGAAGTTGTGGCAGACTCACGATTTTTTGGACAGTCTGCTGAACCCCCGAGAGAGCAGGCGACTCTCCCGCATACCACCATAACCACCATAGTCGCGGGTCCGCTGAAGGAGGTGGGTCTTAATAGTGGAATCCACGCTATTAAGCCCCGCCCCTGTCCTTCAACCTGTGAATAGCAGCAATTTCCCATGGTGTGGACAGGGCCTAATGACGTGACAGCTCGACCACACTCTTCTCTGTAGTTCTGCTCCTGTGCCCCTGATCTCTGCTGTGTCTGACCATTCTCTTGCCTACTAATTTGGTACTCAGCTTTATTTCCCCTAACTCCCAGCTAGCTGTTCATGTCTAGGGGTGGGGGGAGGAGCTAAACTGGGGTGTAATAAAATGGGTCAAGAGCATACTTGCCTACCTGACCCTCTCCATGAGGGAGAAAATGCTCTGTTCCTGGACTTTCCTGGTAATGTATGATTGCCATCACCTGTGGTGAAACACCTTTCTTATCAATTAACTAGCTCACCACAGGTGATGGCAATCAGGGACGGTTCTGGGGCTTTGCGCGCCCCGGGCGGCAATGGGGGGCGTGGCTTTGTACAGGGGGCGTGGTCATTTACGCCCCCTGTACAGACTACTGTAGCGCTCTGAAATGTGCCCCCCGCTGCCGCTGGCCGCTGTGAAGCCCTTCGTGGAGAGGTCCTTTAATGTGCGGTGCACAATGACGTCATCGTGCACCGCACAGCATAGGTCCTCTCCACGAAGGGAAACTAGACGCGTAGCGCGCACAGCACAGTAAAGGACCTCTCCACGAAGGGAAACTCTAGTTTCCCTTCACAGCAGCGGGGGGCACAGCAGCAGCGGATCTTGCCCTGGTGCGGTGCCCTCCGGATGGCGCCGGCGCCCTCCGGAAGGCGGCGCCCCGGGCAAAAGTCCTGCTTACCCGTGGCAAGATCCACTACTGATGGCAATCATACATTACCAGGATAGCCCAGGAACAGAGCATTTTCTCCCTCATGGAGAGGGTCAGGTAGGCAAGTATGGTCAAGAGGTGATGATAAGTTCTTTTCATCCAACTGGATCACTGAACTCAAAGAAGTGTGAAGGTAACATTACAATATTCCTGAGCTGGGCTGCCTAAAACACATTAAACATGCAGAGTCTGCTGAGAATGAATTTGCCACAGTCAGATCTGTGATGTCAAACAATTCCTGTTACTAGGTACATATTATTGGTCATTTGCGCCACCTAGTGGTTGTCATGTGTTATCGCTTTCAAACAACCACAGCTGCTTCGAACACGCACAAGCACAAAAATCTAGCTTCTCTAGAAGCAGTGCATGCTTGTGGTGGTGCTCAGAGGTACGCAGTGGTACTCAGGGATACGCAGGGCCAGCACCTCTATTTGGTCTAATTTAGAATTCTTATAACTGATTCCAGAAAAAGGAAGAAATCAGTAAAATAATTTCAGAAATAAACAAAAAAGTATCTGCAGACGGGTGTGGGTTGATAGACAGTGTTTAGACAGTCTTTAGATAGACACCATATGTTACACAGACATTAGGTCGACAGGGTAAAAAGGTAGACAGTACAAAAGGTCGACAGGGTCAAAATGTCGACATGAAAATGGTCAACACACACACACACAAAAAAAGGTAGACGCCATGTTTTTTTGCATTTTTTGTTTTGTTTGTGTGGATAGTTTTGGCGTCTGGGACCCCCAATTGTAGAAAGGCATTCGCTCGCCACAAGTTTATAACCAACTCTATGCCGACATGGATAGAGAAGGTATGAAAAAGTCCAAAAACATGCAAAATGTAAATAAAAAATGTGTATCTTTTTATGTTGACCATTTTCATGTTGACCTTTTGACCCTGTTGACCTTTTGACCCTGTCGATCTAATGTCTGTCTAACATATGGTGTCTATCTATTAACTGTCTAACTAGACACTATCAACCGGATATCCTTCATAGAAACAATTAGCTGTTCAGAGTGAGAGACATGAGTTAAGGGCATTGGTTTTTCTATAAAGGGTGCTGTTTTGTTCATACATTTGTAAATCCAGTCATAAGGACACAGAGACATGTGAGTTCACTGCTGTGCTGTTTATTCCATCACCAACTCCAGGCACACTGCATACTGGACCACCCACTTCCCAGCATCCCCCTGGTCCCAGGGACCATCACTGAAGATTCAGGTTTACACAGATTAGCAAGGGAGTGTCTACAAATATTAAGAATTCTAATACACTAACATCACATCCTCTTTTCTTTAAAGATAAGCCCTATACACTTCAATGCAACAATTAACAACGTCATATTATGAACATCATCTAACACGTTTCAATGAGTCTCTCAGGTCTGCGTATTTCCCTTTTGGGTCTTTCACACACAGTCTGCGTTTCATCGACCATGTTGGACCTTTCTAGAATCGGGGTTTGTTCACCATTTTCAGGATCATCATACATGTCAGATGAAGGGTATTCTTCAGTCATGTTGTATTCATTATGGTTAGGTTGAGATCTTAAATCCACCCGATTTCTTCTTACTTCCGTTCCATGCTCTGTACGTATAGTATAAGATCTTGGTGCTACTTGTGCTTGCACAATACCTTTCTGCACCCAAATACCTTTCTCGTGATCTCTGAGACGGACTTGGTCACCCGATTTTAGATCAGATTAGCTTTTTGCTCGCCTGTCATGGAACAGTTTCTGTTTTGCCTGTTGACGTTCCTTACTCAGTCTGACCAACGCTGAGTTATGTGTATTAAGCAGTTCATCATGTATCGGGAGATTTGCTCTAATCCTCCTTCCCATCAGCATTTGTGCAGGAGAAAGTCCATTCTGTAAAGGTGTACTGCAGTAGATTAAAAGACTTTTGTAGAAATCTTCTTTACCTTCTTGAGCCTTTTTTCATGAGGCTCTTTACAGTTTTTACTGAACTTTCCACCAACCCATTTGAGCGTGGATAGTGGGGACTTGATGTAGTATGGACAAATTCCCACTCATCAGCAAATTGTCTAAATTCAGCACTGGAAAACTGAGGACCATTGTCAGTGAACACTTCCATAGGAACACCATGCCTTGCAAAGATTGATTTCATGCAATTGATTACGGCTTTACTAGTAGTTGTATGTAGTGTCTTCACCTCAGGGTAGTTAGAGTAATAATCAGTCACGACAATGTACGTTTTCCCATTACAATCAAACAAATCTGCGCCAACTTTCTGGTACGGTCTCTCTGGCACTGCGTGAGGACTCAGTGGCTCGACTTGTTGTTTTGGTCTATACGTAAGACATAATTCACATGTAGCTGTAGTCTGTGCTATGTCTTGGTTCATTCTTGGCCAATACATAACTTCACACGCTCTCCGCTTACATTTTTCTTCTCCTAAGTGGCCTTCATGTATCTTGCACAGCATAGTTTTTCTTAGTCGTGCAGGTATGACAAACCTATTGCCTTTGTAAATAATACCATCGACAACTGTAAGGTCACTGCGGTACATCCAATAATCATGGATAGACAGCGGGCACGCATGTTTTTCTGCTGGCCAACCTTTCAGAATGATATCTTTCAACACTTTCATTGTGTCATCTGTCTCGGTTTCTTTCCTAATCTGTTCTTGTCTTGCAAGAGACACTGGTAGAGAAGCTACGATCAAATTAACATAGGCTTCTATCTCTTCATCCATCAGACTTTTGGAACCTTCACTTTTGTCCACAGCACGAGAAAGTGTATCAGCAATGTACATGTATTTGCCGGGACAGTACAGCAAGTGTACATCATATTTCTGTAGTCTGATAAGCATTCGTTGAATTCTCATGGGACAGTCATGCAATGATTTAGTCATGATAGCTACCAATGGCTTGTGGTCAGTTTCCACTGTAAATGTTTGACCATACACAAACTGATGAAATCGCTCACATGCATATGTGATCGCTAGAAGTTCTTTTTCTATCTGAGCATACCTTGTTTCAGCACTTGTCAGTGCTCTTGATGCATAGATTACTGGTTGCCATGTATCCTCATGTTCTTGTAACAGCACTGAGCCTAGGCCAAATTGCGAAGCATCTGCTGAAATTCTTATTCTTTTCGCAGGATCAAAGAATTTTAGCACTGGTTGCTCTGTAATGATCTGTTTCAAGTTTTGCCAACTTTCTTCTTGTTCATGTGACCACATCCACTCGTTATCTTTGTCCAACAACCATCTAAGAGAGGCTGTTCGTTCAGAGAGTTGAGAAATAAACTTTCCTAAGTAAGTAATCATTCCTAAGAATCTTCTGACGTCGTCTTTGTTGTTAGGACGTTCCATGTTCACTATGGCTGATATTTTCCTTGGGTCTGGTTTTACACCTTGATCCGAGACCACGTCGCCCATAAAGGTAAGTGTATTCATGCCAAATTCACATTTGTCCTTGTTTAGATTTAGATTCACTTTCTTGACAAGTTCCATTACTTGTCTCAATCTAGAATCATGTTCTTCCTTTGTAGATCCCCAGACAATAATGTCATCCATCATTGTTTCAACACCTGGAATATGTTCAAAAATCATGTGTATCTTTTTGTGATATACTTCTGGAGCAGACAATATTCCATATGGTAGTCGAAGAAATCTGTATCGACCTTCTGGTGTATTAAATGTACAAAGCTTTGAGCTGGCCTCATCTAGCTTCATTTGCCAGAATCCTGATGATCCGTCCAATTTACTGAACCATTTTGCTCCCACAAATTGCGACATGATTTCATCTCTGGTTGGTAGTTTGAAATGTTCTCGTTTAATAGCTTTGTTTAAATCACTGGGGTCTAAACATATTCTGAGTTGTCCATTTTTCTTTTCAACAATTACTAAAGAGCTTACCCATTCAGTAGGCTCATCAACTTTCTGTATCACACCCAAGGCTTCCATGCGATTTAACTCTTGTTTCAGTTTTTCTCTTAGCGCTAACTACACTTTTCTACAGCGGTGTATCACTGAAGAAACTTGCGTGTCTATATTTATTTTATGCTCTCCAGGCAAACAACCTAGACCTTCAAACAAGTCACTGTATTCTGTAAACATTGATTTGCAGTCATCTTCTACTTGTGATGTCACCATAAAAACTTTCTTTAGCAAGCTTAGTTTCTCACAGGAACTTAATCCTAGAATCGGTTGCACATTTTTATCCACAATCGGTAGAGATGTTTTAAACTGTTGTCCCTTATATTTCAGTGTCACTAAGCATGTACCTTTCACAGGAATGTCCTCCCCAGTGTACCCTGTAACTTTCACTTTGGCTGGATGAATTTTAGGTTTTACTGTAAAAGTCTTATAGTCTTGAAACGATATTAAATTCACCTGTGCGCCAGTATCAAGCTTAAAGGGAATGACAATCTCGTTCACAGTTAAAGGGACAATCCATTCTTTCTTATCTGCACTGCAAAGTTCAATGCAATCCACAAAGAATTCCTCTGTTTGTTTAACAGCATGCACATTGGTTGTTTCACTTTTCATTTTACAGCATTTGGCAAAGTGATTAAGTCTACCACATTTCATGCAGTGTCACACGCCATAGGCGGCGTTCACCGCGCTTACCCCTGCGTGCCTCCTGGTCTGTGTTGCGGCCTCCGCCTTCGGTGGTCCACGGGCTCCGGCGTCTGGCTGGCGCGGCTCCCGGCGGTTCCCCGGGGCAGGGGCGCCACCATGACACCCGGCATCACGTGGGCGGGGAGCGGGTGACGTCATCAGACTGTTCCGCCAATCCAGCGGAGGCGGGAGATTCAAAGGCAGATGCCGGGCAGAGCCTCGGCGCCTGAGTATCGTCTTTTCCCCTGAAGTGGATGCCAGTGCTCTTGTTCCCGGCGAATCTCTCTGCAGTCTTACCCCAGTGTCTCCGGCACTTCCAGGTGCCAGATGCTGCACAGTTCCAGCGTATACAGCGGCTGGTGTGTTCCTCTGCAATCCAGTCACCAGTGCTTCTTGGAGTCAGCGTGGGTTGCGGGCTAAACGCCGCTCTCAAGTTCTACAAGTCATCAGTTTCTTTAAACACCGCTCTCAAGTTCTACAAGTCATCAGTGTCTTTAAACACCGCTCTCAAGTTCTACAAGTCATCAGTGTCTTTAAACACCGCTCTCAAGTTCTACAAGTCATCAGTGTCTTTAAACACCGCTCTCAAGTTCTACAAGTCATCAGTGTCTTTAAACACCGCTCTCAAGTTCTACAAGTCATCAGTGTCTTTAAACACCGTTCTCAAATTCTACAAGTCATCAGTGTCTTTAACCACCGCTCCCAAGTTTTGCAAGTTACCAGCGTCTTTAACTACCGGTCTCAAGTCATACAAATCATCAGTGTCTTTAACCACCGTTCTCAAGTTCTACAGTGTCTTTAATCACCGCTCTCAAGTCATACAAATCATCAGTGTCTTTAACCACCGCTCACAAGTGTTTCAAATCATCAGAGTCTTTAACCACCGTTCACCAGTTCTTCAAATCATCAGTATCTTTAAAAACATCACTCACAAGTTCTTCAATCACTATTATCTTGTACCAACACTCACAAGTACTTCTTTTCCTGGAATCTTTAACATTGCTTACAAGTTCTCCTATAGGCCTGGACATTTCCCCCATACGTTCTTTCTCTGCTATGTGACATTGTGTTGCT
Source organism: Pseudophryne corroboree (assembly GCF_028390025.1). Lineage (NCBI taxonomy): Eukaryota > Metazoa > Chordata > Amphibia > Anura > Myobatrachidae > Pseudophryne > Pseudophryne corroboree. The sequence goes on along the minus strand of NC_086453.1, from coordinate 56,521,468 downwards.
CCCTTCCTGCAATAAAGTTCTTTAATATTTTCACCAAGCTTTACTGTCAGAGTCCTGTATGAGGAAGACCTATATCAAGCCATCCCTGTTCCGACCCAACTGTGGTTCCTCTCCCCTACCATCGGGAGAACCCCTGAGTTCACAACACCCCCAACCTAGGTCAGTGACATGCAGGTTTTACCATAAACCGGGCACATTTTAGGATTGTGAGCATTTCCACATCTACTACACATTTCATTATTAGACTGTGGCTTAGACTGCTTCATACTTGAGAATGGAGGTTTGCTTGGCTCTGTTTTCTGCACCACATGTACGTGCTATACATCAGCTTCCTTGTGTAACTTTTTGGCTTGAAATCTAGTTATTTCTGCAGATCTGCACATAGTCACTGCCTTTTCTAGTGTTAGGTCTTGCTCTCTCAGCAGTCTCTCTCTGAGTCCATTATCAGGTATTCCACAGACAATACGATCTCTAATCAGTGAATCCTTTAAATCACCAAACTCACAGGTTTTACTGAGTGATTGCAGCTCTGTAACATACTGATCAAATCCATCTACAGACTTCTGATCACATATGAAAAACTTATATCTTTCATATGTCACATTTTTCCTTGGCACAAAGTAATCTTCAAACTTTTGCATTATATAGAAGATAGCACCATATTCTGCCCCTCAGGAAACTGAAAACTATTATAAATGTCCAGCACATCCTCTCCTATCACATGGAGGAAAATGGATGCCTTAGTTTTGTCAGCCTCTGTATCAGCTACACATGCAGCAAGATATATATTAAACCTTTGCTTAAATCTTTTCCAGTTTTCAGACAAGTTACCAGACATCAGCATGCCGGTTGGAGGAGCCAGTTTATCCATGGTTACTCACTGTTTGAAGAGAGGAGCACACGGCAGGCTTTGCAGACACTGAGTATCACAGCCTTACAGACTTCTGCAAGATTCTTTCACATTCTGAGAGCACTAGCAGTCCAAGTTAAACTTCTTCTGACACCATGTTTTGTTCATATGTTTGTAAATCCAGTCATAAGGACACAGAGACATGTGAGTTCACTGCTGTGCTGTTTATTCCATCACCAACTCCAGGCACACTGCACAATGGACCACCCACTTCCCAGCATCCCCCTGGTCCCAGGGACCATCACTGAAGATTCAGGCTTACACATATTAGTAAGGGAGTGTCTACAAATATTAAGCATTCTAATACACTAACATCAAAGGTGCAATGTGTGCAGTCACCACCAAAATGGTCGCCGCACATGCACAGTAGTAATTAGTCTCCGGAACATGGCCGGCGCCGTGTTTTTCCGGAGACCTGTGCATGCGCAGAAGACTCTGGCACAATGACAGAGTCTACTGTGCCGTGGAGAGGAGGGGGCCCACCTGGAGTCTGCACACAGGCCCCCTCCTCTGTTAAAAATGCCTCTGAACCAGTGCCAGATTAAGGTCCACATGAGCCTGGAGCTGAAAGTGATGAAGGGTCTACTGTGTGACCAGTACTGCGGAAGTAAGTATGAGAGCCAGGGGGCAGTTGAACAGAGCAAGGGGGAGGGGTGTAGTATGGCTGACTGGCGGTCTCCTGACCGCCGGTCAGCATACCGACGCCAGGATTCTGGCGCGGAGGGGCGAGTGCAGCAAGCCCCTTGCGGGCTCGGTGGCGACCTGCGGTCGCCACGGGTTCTATTCCCACTCTATGGGTGTCGTGGACACCCACGAGTGGAAATAGTCCCTGTTGGTCGGCATGCCGACCATCGGGATAGTGAGGGGTCGGGATGCTGGAGGAGGTCATGTGACTGTCGGTCTCCCGACCGCCGGTCACATGAATATCACCCAGGGGGAGGACAGAAGGACTTAACATGGGGGGGGGGCTAGATAGTGCAACGGAGGTCAGGACAGCAGAGTGGGGATGAGGCAGATCAGAGCGAGGGCTGGATGAGGCAGAGTGGGGGACGGTGGTGACTGAGGTAACTCATACAGTGGTTCCCAAACTTTTTTTTTTATCACGGCACCCTAGGGTACCCACATTTATCTCACGGCACCCGTGTGCCAAAAGTTTCTTATTGAGAAATTTAGAAAGAAATATTAAATTAGGTAAATTGTGTTTATATGTCATCCTTAGGTTCAATTGTGTGGTGAGGGACAAGATTCGCTCCTGTTTGCCAATATATTTTATGATTGGCAGACACCAGCACTGGTTTAGCATATTATATTGACTATAAATAATTTTATTTCCTTCAGGACCATCAATCCACGGCACCCCTGTAGGTGTCCCAAGGCACCCCATTGTACCACGGCACACAGTTTGAGAACCGCTGGACTAATATCTATCTATCTATCTATCTATCTAGCTATCTATCTAGCTATCTATCTATCTATACACATACATACATACAGGGGCGGATTGGGAACTAAAAGACCCTGTAAAGTTTTAAAGAAGTGGCCCAACATGGGCAGCACAAGAGGTATAACATACCATGTAGCCATGGCAGCGTCACTGAATGGCAGAGTTGCTGTACTGCAGAGATGGAATAATAGGATTTTATATACCTACCGGTAAATCCTTTTCTCGTAGTCCGTAGAGGATGCTGGGGTCCAATTTAGTACCATGGAGTATAGACGGGTCCACTAGGAGCCACTGGCACTTTAAGAGTTTAATAGTGTGGGCTGGCCCCTCCCCCTATGCCCCTCCTACCAGACTCAGTCTAGAAACTGTGCCTGAAGAAAACGGACATACTTCGAGAGAAGGAAATACACAGATAGTAGTAAGATTCACACCAGCTCACAGATAACAAAAGGAAAGCCAAGCTAACCAACGTGAAACGATTCAGCAATGGCTGAACCAACAATACTTAACCAAGTAACAATGCAAGAAATCGAAGCACTTCAAGAAAAGGATTTACCGGTAGCTATATAAAATCCTATTTTCTCTTACGTCCTGGAGGATGCTGGGGTCCGATTTAGTACCATGGGGATGTACCAAAGCTCCCAGTACGGGAGGGAGAGCGCTGAGGTTCCTGCAGAACAGATTGACCAAACTTTAGGGCCTCAGAGGCCAAAGTATCAAACTTGTAGAACTCCGCAAACGTGGTCGAACCTGACCAAGTAGCTGCTCGGCAAAGCTGAATAGCCGATACACCCCGGGCAGCCGCCCAGGAAGAACCCAATTTACGGGTAGAGTGGGCCTGAACAGATTTTGGAATCGGCAATCCCGCTGTAGAATAAGCATGCTGGATAGTAAGTCTGATCCAGAGAGAAATGGTCTGCTTAGAAGCAGGACACTCAATCTTGTTGGGATCATAAAGGACAAACAGCGTGTCCGACTTCCTGTGACGAGAGGTTCTCTTCACATATAATTTCAAAGCCCGTACAACATCCAAGCACTTTGAGGTAATCGAGGTGTCAGTAGCCACTGGCACCACAATAGGTTGGTTGATATGAAAAGCCGACACAACCTTTGGAAGAAATTGCTGACGCTTTCGGAGCTCAGCTCTATCCTCATGGAGAATCAAGTAGGGGCTCTTGTGCGACAATGCCCCCAATTCTGGCACACGTCTTGCAGATGCCAATGCCAACAGTGTGACCGCCTTCCAAGTAAGAAACTTCATGTCTACCTCCTGTAAAGGCTCAAACCAATCCGATTGCAGGAACTGTAACACCACATTAAGATCCCAAGGTGCCGTAGGAGGCACAAAAGGTGGTTGGATGTGCAGGACTCCTTTCAAGAATGTCTGAACCTCAGGGAGAGCAGCCAATTGTTTCTGGAAGAAAATGGACAAGGCCGAAATCTGGACCTTTATAAAGCCCAAGCGTAGGCCCACATCCACACCCGCTTACAGAAAGAGGAGAAAACGTCCTAGTTGAAACTCCACCGTTGGAAACTTCTTGGATTCACACAAAGACACATACTTCTTACAAGTCCGATGGTAATGCTTAGACATTACTCCCTTCCTAGCTTGGATCAGAGTATGAATAACCTTGTTTGGAATGCCCTTCCGAACTAAGATCTAGCGTTCAACCTCCATGCCGTCAAATCTAGCCGCGGCAAGTCTTGATAGGTGAACGGCCCCTGTTGTAGAAGGTCCTCGCGAAGAGGAAGAGGCCTCGGATCCTCCACCAATAATTCCAGAAGATCCACGTACCAAGCTCATCTTGGCCAGTCTGGAGCAATGAGGATCGCCTGAACTCTTGTTCTTTTTATTAATTTGAGACTCCTTGGGAAGCGGATGGAACACATACACCGACCGGAACACCCACGGAGTTACCAGAGCATCCACCGCCACTGCTTGTGGGTCTCGTGACCTGGAACAGTACCTCCAGGGCCGGCGCTTCCATTAGGCAGCTTTAGGCAGCTGCCTATGGGCGCCTGGACTTGAGGGGGCGGTACGCTGAGGCTGCCAGGAGCCCCCCTCCCTCTGCCACGTAGCCCCCACGCAATAGCAGCAGCAGGGCACCCGGTGTCATAGACACACATAGCAGCGCTGCGGGTAGTCCTGCAACGCTGCTAAGCGGACTGACAGGCAGCTGATGAACTATACACTACCCTGTGTTCCGGGATCCACCAGTGATTTTCTTTCATTCACCACCGCTCCGCAATGCAGTGTGAGCAGAGAGGTAGTTTCCCCCTCGGCCAGTCCCGTGTTCCCTCTCTACCGGGCAGCTCCATAGATTGCAGCTTGATAGTTCTTTTTTTTAAAGGGGCGTGGCCACACCTCCGTGATTAGGCCACGCCTCCGAGTATGCTAGGTTCTCCGTGGTCTCTCTGTGGCTCTGCTGCCTGTCATGCCTACTCTTTCGGAGACTGGCTCCCGTGATCTGAGCTGCCTGGAGGTTACTACTGTGCTACTTTGTGTATGTCTCAGTATAAGTGTGTGTATGTGTGTCTCAGTATTAGTCTGTGGGTGCCTCTGCCTCAGTATGTGTGTCTCTCAATATCAGTGTGTGCCTCAGTATGAGTGTGTGTGTGTGTGTGTGTGTGTGTGTGTGTGTGTGTGTGTGTGTGTGCCTCAGTGTGAGTGTGTGCTTGTGTGCCTCAATGTAAGTGTACGTGTGCCTCTGACTCAGTATGAGTGTCAGTGTGTGTCTCAGTATGAGTGTGTGTGCCTCAGTATGAGTGTCAGTGTGAGTGTCTCAGTATGAGTGTGTGTGCCTCAGTATGAGTGTCAGTGTCTCAGTTTGAGTGTGTGTGTGCCTCTGCCTCAGTATGGGTGTCAGTGTGTCTCAGTATCACTGTGCGTGTCTCAGTATCACTGTGTGTGTGTGTCTCAGTATGAGTGTGAGTGTGTGTGCCTCTGCCTCAGTATGAGTGTCAGTGTGAATGAGTCTCAGTATAAGTGTCAATGTGTGTCTCAGTATCACTGTGTGTGTCTCAGTATGAGTGAGTGTGTGTGTGTGTCTCTCTGTCACTGTGTGTGTCTCAGTATGAGTGTGTGTGTGCCTCTGCCTCAGTATGTGTCAGTGTGTGTGTGTCTCTCAATATCAGTGTGTGCCTCAGTATGAGTGTGTGTGTGCCTCAGTGTGAGTGTGTGTTGTGTGCCTCAATGTGAGTGTACGTGTGCCTTTGACTCAGTATCATTGTGTGTGTGTCTCAGTATGAGTGTGTGTGTGTGTGTGTGTGTGTCTCTGTCACTGTGTGTGTCAGTGTGTGTCTCAGTATCACTGTGTGTGTCTCTCTGTCACTGTGTGTCTCAGTATGAGTGTGTGTGTGCCTCTGCCTCAGTATGAGTGTCAGTATGAGTGTGTGTGCCTCAGTATGAGTGTCAGTGTGTGCCTCAGTATCACTGTGTGTGTCTGCCTCAGTATAAGTGTCAGTGTGTGTCTACCTCAGCATGAGTGTGTGTGTGTGTGTGTGTGTGTGTGTGCGCGCCTCTGCCTCAGTATATGTGTCAGTGTGTGTATGTGTCTCAGTATGAGTGTGTGCGTGTCTCAGTATGAGAGTGAGTTTTCCTCAGTATGTGTGTGTGTGTGTCTCTCAGTATGAGTATATGTGTGCCTCTGCCTCAGTATGAGTGTCAGAGTGTGTGTGTGTGTGTGTGTGTGTGTGTGTGTGTGTCTCAGTATGAGTGTGTGTGTCTCAGTATCACTGTGTGTGTGTCTCCGTTTCACTGTGTGTGTCTCAGTTTGAATGTATGTGTGCCTCTGCCTCAGTATGAGTGTCAGTGTGTGTGTGTCTCAGTATCACTGTGTGTGTCTGTGTCTGTGTGTGTGTGTATGTATGTATGTATGTATGTATGTATGTATGTGTGTCTCAGTATGAGTGTGTGTGCCTCTGTCTCAGTATGAGTGTGTCTCAGTCTCAGTGTGTGTGTGCCTTTGCCTCAGTATGAGTGTCAGTGTGTGTGTGCCTCTGCCTCAGTGTGAGTGTGTCTCAGTCTCAGTATGAGTGTATGTGTGCCTCTGTCTCAGTATGAGTGTCAGTGTGTGTGTGTGCCCCAGTATGAATGTGTGTGCCTCTGCCTCAGTATGAGTGTCAGTGTGTGTGTGTGTGTGTGTGTGTGTGTGTGTGTCTCAGTATCACTGTGTGTGTGTGTGTGTGTGTGTGTGTCTCAGTATGAGTGTGTGTTTGTCTTCAGTATGTCCTTTGTCGCCTCATCTACAGGAAGTGCCCTAGTGGTCCAGTGGTTTATGCGTCTGCAGCCTGCTCCCACTGTCACTGTGGGACTAGCACCAGCACGTGATCCTACTACAGACTTTTTTTTACTTTGTCCTACAGAGCTTCGGAATACCTGTAGGTCCATAGGCTCTGATGGATGCTGACTGATTGCTTCTCCATCTGACGGTTTCTCCTCCTTGCAAGTATGTAGTGACGTTTTTTTTCCATGTGTCACCTGTGGGTGGTCTTCAGTTTGCCGGCTGTCGGGATCCCGGTGCCGGCATACCGACACTTTTTCTCCCTCTTGGGGGTCCACAACCCCCCTGGAGGGAGAATCAGTGCCTGCAGCGTGGCGAGCGCACCGAGCCCGCAAGGGGTTCATTTGCACTCGCCACGCTGTCGGTATGCTGGCGGTCAGGATCCTGGCGTCGGTATGCTGGTCGCCGGGAGCCCGGCCGCCAGCATACCATACTACACCCGTCACCTGTAGCTAATGTGAAACTACATTTCCCAGTGTGACCTGCTTCTTTTTAGCAGGATATGCAGGGACTCGTATTTCCACATTGGCTGGAGGGGGGGAGGGGGAGGGGGAGGGGGGGGCACATTTCCATACATTTGCAAATAAAAACTATTTGTTAATGAACCAACATAGTATATCACCAGATATATAGTGTATGGCTGAAGAAGACATCCATACCTGTTGCTCAGAAAACGTATTTGTCAGTTTGTTGTGTTCTATTTATTTGCCATATATTAGTACTGAAATCTAACTGCACACACTAAAAAAACGTGCTGCCCGACAACGCTCAGAATCCTGATGCCGGAATCCCAAGAGTCAGCATACCGAATGTGTGCTGGGAAGGGTTACAGTTAGGCACCAGGGGGAGGATTAGAGTTAGGTTGCAGGGGGGAAGTTAGAGTTAGACTGCAGGAAGGGGAGGGGAAAGGATTAGCATACTTTCCAACGAGGTGTTGGGATTCTAAGCGGCAGGATCCCTTTCCCAACCTGCTATAGGGTGTATTCTCTATACAGCCTGCAACATTTTTTATACGTTATAATCCAATCCGCGGAACAGTGGCATAGGGTAAGCATTACCGCCTCACAGCACTCAGGTCATGAGTTCAATTCCTGGTCATGGCCTGAATGTGTGGAGTTTGCATGTTCTTTTTATGTTTGTGTGTGTTTCCTCTGGGTATTCCTGTTTCCTCCCACACTCCAATAACATATGGGAAGGTCATGTGGATTTGTCTGTGTGTGTTTATATTTTAGGGAATATCACTCTCATTCCAGTGGAACAGGGAGAGATACAAATTCTAATGTTCTCTGTACAGCGCTGTGCAAATTAGTGGCACTATCTAAGTAAACAATAACAATAGTTTTGATACTTTAAGATAGGGCCTTGCACACATGTTGGAGAAGCCATCACATTTTCCCTTTGTACTTAGCAGGAGGACATTAATTTGCTGTTCTGTCAATAATAAAGGGGTAAATGCAAATTATGTACTGGGGAGCAAGTGGGGGTTTTTTTTTTTTCCTGAAAGGGGCCAATGTATTTGTTATAAATTTTCCTGTGGATGCCAATGTGTTTTATTTTTTCCTGTGGTGCCCACGGTGGTGGTGGTGGTGGGGTGGTGGGGGAGGGAGGGAGGCTGAAGTTTTGCCTAGGGTGCCGAGAAACCTTGCACCGGCCCTGAGTACCTCTGAAGCTTCTCGTTGAGGTGAGAGGCCATCATGTCTACTTGAGGTACGCCCCTTTGGCTTGTTACCTCTGCGAACACCTCCAGGTGGAGGCCCCATTCTCCTGGATGGGGATCGTGTCTGCTGAGGAAGTCCACTCCAGGAATGAAGATCGCAGACAACGCCACTGTGTGTCTTTCTGCCCAGATAAGGATTTTTGTTACCTCTAACATTGCAGCTCTGCTCTTCATTTCGCCCTGCCTGTTTATGTAGGACACCGCTGTGACGTTGTCCGACTGAACCTGAATGGCTTAAGCTTTCAGAAGATGTGCCGCTTGTAGAAGGCCATTGTAAATGGCCCTCAGTTCCAGAATGTTTATTGGAAGGAGAGATTCCTGACTGGACCACCTTCCTTGGAAGTTTTCCCCCTGAGTGACTGCTCCCCAACCTCTGAGACTTGCATCCGTGGTTAGAAGGATCCAGTTCTGAATCCCGAACCTGCGACCCTTGAGCATGTGAGAAGCTTGTAGCCACCAGAGAAGTGAAATTCTGACTTTCGGCGACAGGCGTATCCGCTGGTGCATGTGAAGATGCGATACCGACCACTTGTCCAGGAGATCCAGCTGGAAGGACCGTGCATGGAATCTTCCGTACTTTAGAACCTCGTAGGAGGCTACCATCTTTCCCAGAAGGCGAATGCACTAATGAACCGATACCCGGGCTGGCTTCAAGACCATTGATTGGATCACCAACGCTTTCTCCACTGGTAGAAACACCCTCTGCACCTCCGTGTCGAGTATCATCCCCAGGAAGTGTAGTCTTCTTGTCGGTTCCAAATGTGACTTTGGAATATTTAGGATCCACCCATGATCCTGGAGTAGTTGAATTGAGAGAGCAATACTCTGCAACAGCCTTTCCCTGAAATATGCCTTTATCAGTAGATCGTCCAGGTATGGAATAATGTTCACTCCCTGCTTGCGGAGGAGGAGCATCATCTCTGCCATGACGTTGGTGAACACCCTCGGCGCTGTGGAGATGCCAAATGGCAGGGCCTGGAACTGGTAGTGACAGTCCTGTATCGCAAACCTTAGCTCAGTGATCTCAAACCCGTAGCTCGCGAGCTACCGGTAGCTCGCCGTAGTATTTTCGGTAGCTCACAGAGCACACAGGCTTGAGCAGTCACTGGCACTCCTCCTCCCTTCATTTTTAATATGGTGCCGGTTGTCAGCCAATCAGAGTTTGTGGACTGGCAGTGGTGGCACCTGATTGGCTGCCGGACCGCTCATTTACCGGCACCATATTTTAAATGCCCGCCGCCGCCGGAGACTCTGTCACCCTCACCGCAGCCGCTCTCCGGACTTCACAGGAGGAGCAGCACTGGTGGCACTGTATCGGACACTGCGGGGGAACATTTTGTCTTACGCGGCGGGGGGCATTTTAAATTGCACTGCAGGGGGCATTGTATCTGGCACTGCTGGGGGGCATTATTTGTGTATCTGGCACTGCTGGGGGCATTATTTGTATATCTGGCACTGCTGAGGGGCATTATTTGTATATCTGGCACTGCTGAGGGGCATTATTTGTGTATCTGGCACTACGCAGGGCCGGGCATGACTTGTAGTTGTAAGGCCACACCCACTTTTGTAAGGCCACACCCACTTTCGCAGGAACGCACGCGCATTGGGGGGGAGGGGGTAGCTCCTTCAGAGGTTTTATTTTCCGAAAGTAGCTCACACCCCAATTAAGGTTGGAGACCACTGCTCTAGGGAGCCAGGATTGAAAAACGTTTGGGAACAGCGTCCAGTCAGGTAATTATAGATGCTCTTCTTTGAAATCTTACACAGCAGCCGCACATGGGTCAGTCAGGCAAGGGTTAATCCTGCAGGTGTGCAGCCAGCAACTCTCCTACCTCCGAGTCTGGGCTCACATTCTATTCAGGAGAGATTTGTAACATGTTACTATTGTGCTGATTGCCACTAACCACAGAGCTGTCAGGGGTTCCAACAGCCTTTCTGAGCAGCTATTAATTTCATATATGTGTATGTATGCATACATCGCAACTTCTAATCGTGTTGCTGCACGCGAACCGGAAGGGGGACTTGTCTCTGGTGTGAGGGGCGTGGCCATGACTGAGTGGGCGTGGCCACACATCGAGGAAACATTTTCCGTCATTTTGGGGGCGTGCCCATCGCTCCGAGTAGCTGGGCAGAGCCCGGCGCTGCTTTGCAGAGCAGAGCATCCGATGATCAAAGCCTCCCCCAACTACCCCCCCCCCCCCACCCGCCCACTGTGACCTACGGGAGGGACTGTGGGACAGTGTCCGAATAGCGGGACTGTCCCTCTGAAATCAGGGCAGTTGGGAGGTATGTGTATGTATGTCTATATACATACACATATATATATATATATATATATATATATATATATATATATATGTATATATACACTGCTCAAAAAAATAAAGGGAACACTAAAATAACACATCCTAGATCAGAATGAATGAAATATTCTTATTAAATACTTTGTTCTTTACATAGTTGAATGTGCTGACAACAAAATCACACAAAAATTATCAATGGAAATCAAATTTATTAACCCATGGAGGTCTGGATTTGAAGTCACACTCAAAATTAAAGTGGAAAAACACACTACAGGCTGATCCAACTTTGATGTAATGTTTTAAGGACATTACACAAGTCAAAATGAGGCTCAGTAGTGTGTGTGGCCTCCACGTGCCTGTATGACCTCCCTACAATGCCTGGGCATGCTCCTGATGAGGTGGCGGATGGTCTCCTGAGGGATCTCCTCCCAGACCTGGACTAAAGCATCCGCCAACTCCTGGACAGTCTGTGGTGGATGGAGCGAGACATGATGTCCCAGATGTGCTCAATTGGATTCAGGCCTGGGGAACGAGCGGGCCAGTCCATAGCATCAATGCAGAACTGCTGACACACTACAGCCACATGAGGTCTAGCATTGTCTTGCATTAGGAGGAACCCAGGGCCAACCGCACCAGCATATGGTCTCACAAGGGGTCTGAGGATCTCATCTCGGTACCTAATGGCAGTCAGGCTACCTCTGGCGAGCACATGGAGGGCTGTGTGGCCCCCCCAAAGAAATGCCACCCCACACCATTACTGACCCACTGCCAAACCGGTCATGCTGGAGGATGTTGCAGGCAGCAGAACGTTCTCCTTGGCGTCTCCAGACTCCGTCACGTCTGTCACATGTGCTCAGTGAGAACCTGCTTTCATCTGTGAAGAGCACAGAGTGCCAGTGGCGAATTTGCCAATTTTGGTGTTCTCTGGCAAATGCCGAACGTCCTGCACGGTGTTGGGCTGTAAGCACAACCCCCACCTGTGGACGTCGGGCCCTTATACCACTGGAGTCTGTTTCTGATCGTTTGAGTAGACACATGCACATTTGTGGCTTTCTGGAGGTCATTTTGCAGGGCTCAGGCAGTGCTCCTCCTGTTCCTCCTTGCACAAAGGCGGAGGTAGCGATCCTGCTGCTGGGTTGTTGCCCTCCAAGGGCCTCATCCACGTCTCCTGATGTACTGGCCTGTCTCCTGGTAGCGCCTCCATGCTCTGGACACTACGCTGACAGACACAGCAAACCTTCTTGCCACAGCTCGCATTGATGTGGCATCCTGGATGAGCTGCACTACCTGAGCCACTTGTGTGGGTGGGTTGTAGACTCCATCTCATGCTGCCACTAGAGTGAAAGCACCGCCAGCTTTCATAAGTGACCAAAACATCAGCCAGAAAGCATAGGAGCTGAGAAGTGGTCTGTGGTCACCACCTGCAGAACAACTCCTTTATTGGGGGTGTCTTGCTAATTGCCTATAATTTCCACCTGTTGTCTATTCCATTTTCACAACAGCATGTGAAATTGATTGTCAATCAGTGTTGCTTCCTAAGTGGACAGTTTGATTTCGCAGAAGTGTGATTGACTTGGAGTTACATTGTGTTGTTTAAGTGTTCCCTTTATTTTTTTGAGCAGTGTGTGTGTGTGTGTGTGTGTGTGTGTGTGTGTGTGTGTGTGTGTGTATATATATATATATATATTTTTTTTTTTTTGGGAAACATACAGCTTTAAATATATATGAGACCTGCTTCCATCTTTATCACCTTTTAATACAGAATCAAATCAGGCACTCTATTGTTAAATAACCACAGCACTGCAGTAACATTAATTAATATTAAAAGCTGCTCCCATAGGGTATTCTGATAACCCTGTATAAACCAATAGTAGGCAGGCTTACGGAGGACGTCAACATGCCTCTGGGCTGTTATATAGACATTAAAATAATTCTGTACCAAGTACTGTGTGAGGACTCACAGGACATATTGTGGTCATACTCCTTTACTACAAATTAATACATAACTAATATTCAGGTGGAACATTTACCTTCATTGGATATTTGAATACACCTATTGTGGATAAATTGGGATTACAAATGTTCTACTATTGTGGTTAATTAACCTGGACACACTTCAGCTAACCAGTGGTCACCTAGTAGTGCGGTTTTGTTTCAATATATGTACTATTGATAATGGAATCATTGATTTTATGTTTAATAAACATAAAACATTTATCTTTACATCATAGATACTTTTTGGGAAACATGTCTGGTTTTAATGATAGGATCCAGAAAGTTTCTACTTTTCTCCTGGTCTAGAAAAATGAAATAACAGCATACACTAGAAAAATAATTGTAATACTTGAGCCTTGCAGTCCCTACATGCGGCAGGGGACGCGGAGAGAGGCCTTACACAACTTAAACGTCACTCAGTCTATCTATAACCACGTCATTCTAACTGTGATTGTTTTGGTAAAGTTTTGCCCACAGCTAAGATGGCGGCTTCAGTGCTCGCGTCACGTGCTCAGCTCCCGTAATCCACTCCCGGCTGTGTACAGGACCGTCATTTACCGCCCCATAGGGCTGAAACACACGCGCCGTTTTTTCCCGTGCCGGTATTGTAATTAACAGTGTGAGGGGTAGGGTCCTTTCACACTGCACGGCCCTGGCCGGGGTCGTGCCGTCTTTGCAGGCAGTGGACCGTGTGTGTGAAGGGGAGCTTTCACACACAACGGGTTTTTTCCAAGCCGCGTCTAATGCTGCGCATGCGCACAGCATTACACACGGCTCAAAGCCGTTGTGTGTGAAAGACCCTCCCGGATGGCAAAAAAGCCGGACAGTTTGTCTGGCTTTTTGCCATCCGGGAGAAACCGGCGCGTGTGTTACAGCCCATAGGGTGTGGGGGCGTATTGTCATCCTCCCTGCCAGCCAGCGGGGAAATGGGTAGCTGCACTCCTGACAACCTGTGGCTGCCCAGTTGCTGCAGCACCACAAGTACCAGCATGCCATGGAGAGGTCACATGCTGCGTGTAATACTCTGTACAGACCCTCTCCCAGGTGTCCCATTGCCCAGTCCCTGGGTCTGAGGGGACACTGGGAGGCCTGTGACACGCGGCGGGGACACAAGCCCCAGGTGTGGGGGATTCGATGTACACAGATTGTTTGACCCCGAGCCTCCACACTGATTGCACATAGCAACTCACAGGGCCCCGCACATAGCTAAGCTGCAATGTCCAGGCAACATCACAGCTGTGTGTATATTCCATCATCTCCCCTCCCTCATGTCCTCCCCCTAACTCTCATCTGTCCTCCCCCCATCTGTCCCCAACCATCATCTGTCGTCCCCCCACACTGTCATCTGTTGCCCCTCCCAACTCTCATCTGTCCCCCAGCTCACATCTGCCCTCCTCTCCATCTCATTATTATTATTACGTTTCTTATGTACTGTAGCACAGCAAATTCCATTGCACTTTGCAATTGGAATCTGTCCCCATCTCTTCCCACTCATCTGTCCCCCTCCTCCTTCCCCCTCATGTGTCGCCCCCCCTTCACTCTCATGTTTCGCCCCCCCCCCTTCACTCTCGTGTCGCCCCCTTCCCTCTCATGTGTCACCCCCCTTTTACACTCATGTGTCGCCCCCCTCTCAGCCTTCCCTCTCATGTGTCGCCCCCCCTCCCTCTCATGTGTCGCCCCCCTTCACTCTCATGTGTTGCCCCCCTTCACTCTGATCTGTCACCCCCCCTTCACTCTCATGCGTCCCCCCCTTCACTCTCGTGTCACCCCCCCCTTCCCTCTCATGTGTCACCCCCCTTTTACACTCATGTGTCGTACCCCTCTCAGCCTTCCCTCTCAAGTGTCGGCCCCTCCCACACTCTCATGTGTCGCCCCCCCTTCACTCTCATGTGTTGCCCCCCTTCACTCTGATGTCACCCTCCTTCACTCTCATGTGTCGCCCCCCTTCACTCTCATGTGTCGCCCCCCCTTCACTCTCGTGTCACCCCCCTTCCCTCTCGTGTGTCACCCCCCCTTCCCTCTCATGTGTCACCCCCCTTTTACACTCATGTGTCGCCCCCCTCTCAGCCTTCCCTCTCATTCGTCACCCCCCCTTTTACTCTCATGTGTCGCCCCCTCTCAGCCTTCTCTTTCATGTGTGCCCCCCCTGCACTCTCATGTGTCGTCCCCGCTCTGTCTCATCTGTTGCCGTCCCCGCTCTGTCTCATCTGTTGCCCCCCTAACTCTCTGTCCCCCCTTCACTCTCATGTGTTGCCCCCGCCTCTTCACTCTCATATATCGCCCCCGCCTCTTCACCTCTCATGTTTCGCCCCCTTCATTCTCATGTGTTGGGATTCTGACCGCTGGTATTTCAAAGCCTGTCGGGAGCCTGAACGCCAGGATCCCGACACGTGGTATATTAACCGCATCCTGATGAAGCATCTTTGCTCTGAAACAATTTAATGCAAGGTTGTAATTAGAGGCTCGTAAGTCAAAATTCATGTGTGGAAATGCAATTCTGCAGACGTATACATGCCTATACTGTAGGCAATTGCCCATCCTTATAACCTATTTGAAATAAGGCTGTTGGGTTTATTTATTAAGTGTCGGGTTCTAAAACCCGGCGCTTCTGATCGTGTTTATGCCGAAAATATACAAGGGCAATGATTTTACAAGTCATCTTTTGCTAGTAAAATCATTGCCCTTTTAAGTTTCGGGCATAAACACGAATGGAAGCGTGGGGTTTTAGAACCTGATACTTATTAAATAATCCCCCACCCTCACCCCAATGTCTGCGGAGGATGTGTTCTCATGAATCATTCTTGCATGCCCATAAAGTGGTCCCGACACACCTGAGTTTTTCTAGCCACTCCCATTACCTCGCCAAAACGCTGACTACCTATAATTCCCTTTGCGAATCTTTCCTCTGTGGGATAAATTTACTAAAGCTTCTAAAACAGAGAATTGGTGATGTTTCCCTGGCCCATAGCAACCAATCAGATGCTGTCTATCATTTTCTAAAAGGCGATAGAGAAATGATAGACAGTATCTGATTGGCTGCTATAGGCAACATCACCAATTCTCTGTTTTAGAAGCTTTAGTAAATAAACCCCTGTGTGTGTGTGCCACCACTAATTCATCCCCCTGTGTGTGTATTATGGCTTTGGGGGTCATTCCGAGTTGTTCGCACGCTGATGTTTTTAGCAGAATTGCGATCAGGCTAAAAAGCGGCAATTCTGCGCATGCATATGGGCCGCAGGGAGCACGCGCTAAGTACTTTCACACAAAACTATGCAATTTGACACAGGGCTGTGCGACGCTTTTCAGTCGCTCTGTTGATCGGTGAGTGATTGACAGGAAGTGGGTGTTTCTGGGAGGTAACTGACCGTTTTCCAGGAGTGTGCTAAAAAACGCAGGCGTGCCAGACGAGAACGCAGGAGTGGCTGGGGAAACGGGGGAGTGGATGGCCAAACGCAGGGCGTGTTTGTGACGTCAAACCAGGAACCAAACAGTCTGCAGTGATCGCAATCTAGGAGTAGGTCTGGAGCTACTCAGAAACGGCAGAGAAATATTTAATAGCAGAACTGCTAACCTTTCGTTAGCAATTCTGCTAAGCTAAGATACACTCCCAGAGGGCGGCGGCCTAGCGTTTGTAATGCTGCTAAAAGCAGCTAGCGAGCGATCAACTCGGAATGAGGGCCTTTGTGCAGTAGAGAAACGTTGCTTCACTGTGTCTGCAATTGCGTCCACTTCTGAATAAGGGCCTAATTCAGACCTGATCGCAGCAGCAAATTTGTTAGCTAATGGGCAAAACCATGTGCACTGCAGGTGGGGGCAGATGGGTGGGGTGTGTTCAAACTAGAGATGAGCGGGTTTGGTTCCCTGAGAACCAAACCCCCCTGAACTTCACTACCCGAGCCCGGCTTGGATTTTCCTGCCTGACTCGGAAACCAGAACGAGGTAAAACGTCATCATCCCACTGTCGGATTCTTGCGGGTTTTGGATTCCATATAAGGAGCCGCGCGACCCCGCCATTTTCACTCCAGTCCCGGAGAGTGTAACGAGAGGACGTGTTTTCGACCTAAAGTGTCTGTGCGGGAGGGAAAGTGGGGTAGCGATTCCAGTGCTGTCTTGTGCTGCTCAGTCCAGTCACAGTGCTAGTGTCCTCTGCTGCCATATGTCCACTGCTGCTGTGTTGTGTTGCATCAGTCCAGTGGTGGTGTCTTGTGCTGCATCAGTCCAGTCACAGTGGCCGTGTCCTCTGCTGCCATATACTACTGTATAAGTCCAGTTCATAAGTCTGTATAAGTCCAGTCCATTGCAGTGGTGCTGTGTTGTCCTGCATCAGTCCAGTGGTGGTGTCCCTGTGCTGCTGCATATGTCCAGCGGTATTGCCGCATATGTCCAGTCCAGTGATACTGCCGTATATGTCCAGTGGTACTGCCATATAATTCCAGTGATACTGCCATATATGTCCAGTGATGCTGGCGTATAAATCCAGTCTATTGGTATTGCCATATAATTCCAGTGGTACTGCCATATAAATTGTCGAAGTCAAAAAATATTGCAGTACACACATCACGTACAAACTACACACAGATGGCCTCCATGCGCGTACTTGTTCTGCCGTGCGTACGCATATTCGCAATTTGCGTATGGTCGCTCCCGTGGTCCTGCGTATTAGCGTGTGGTATGAGTATTTACGGTAGTATTTGTAATCGCATGGAAAAGCCATAAAACCACATTACATATTTAATCCAAATAGTGCACAATGTACACATAGTCTCCCTGCACCACACCAGCAAGTTACACTAGTTTAAATGGTATAAGAACAAAGGAATTCACCTTTACAGGATAGGAGGGTACAGATCTAGGTTATAAGGTGGTGTTTGGTATCCAGCTGTAGGGTATTTTAAGAGCAATATTCCGGTGTTAGTTTGCAGAAGATCGCACGCTCCTGTGCATAGTTATGCGCAGGAGCAGAATATAAATATTAACTGTATTTACTGTACACTTGATATCCGGCGGGAGACCATCTGCAAGTGCACCTGGAACAGACATCGCCCACCTATTCAAACCGACCTATGACCTCTCCTGTACTGTAAATGACCATCCCTGTGTCCAATGGACAAAGAGATTACAGTTTCCATTGTGTTAGGTTTTGGACTATTGTATAAAAAGCCAGCTGCATGCCCGGTCACACACAGACTCTGAAGGTCATCTACCTTGATGACTGAGGACCGGGCCGGGAAGCGCAGGCGAAACCAAAACGTATGTACCATTGACTGTAGCCATTTTTCTATTGTATTGTATTGTTGTTATTGTAACCCCCTTTCAGCAATTATATGTTGGTGTGTCGGAACCCAGCATCTTAAATACAATCTGGTGTCGTGTCTCTTTTCCCTGCTAAGGTTATAAGTGTATTTCAGTCACACATGTAGCTGCAGAGTGCTCACGGCGTGTCTTTGGGTGTGTACGCACTGCGTGTACTTTGTACGGCCAGCGCAGTGTTTGTACGCAAAGTACGTACACGGTACGGAGCTTTGTACGCTAATGGTGTAAAAAGTACGTAGGCTAAGGTTTGATCACAGCGGCCGCAGCGGCTCCATTTTAAAGTGTATTTAATGTGTTTTTAAAGGGTTGTTTTTAGTCCTGTATGTAAATCGACGTTTACAAATTCCAGTGGCACTGGTGTATAAATCCAGTCCAGTGATACTGCCGTATATGTCCAGCTGTACTGCCGTATAAATCCAGTGATACTTCCGTATAATTGCAGTAGTACTGGCGTATAATTCCAGTCCAGTGGTACTGCCATATAATTTTGCCGTATAAGTCCAGTGATAGTGCCGTATAAGTCCAGTTGTACTGCCGTATAAGTCAAGTCCAGTGGTACTACCGTATAAGTCCAGTGGTACTGCCGTATAATTCCAGTGATACTGCCATATAATTCCAGTGGTACTGGTGTATAAGTACAGTGGTACTGCCGTATAATTCCAGTGATACTGTCGTATAAATCCAGTCCAGTGGTACTGCCGTATAAATTCCAGTGGTACTGCCGTATAAATTCCAGTGGTACTGTCGTATTAATCCAGTCCAGTGGTACTGGTGTATAAGTCCAGTGCTACTGCCGTATAAATCCAGTCCAGTGGTACTGCCATATAAGTCCAGTGGTACTGCCGTATAATTCCAGTGATACTGTCGTATAAATCCAGTCCAGTGATACTGTCGTATAAATCCAGTCCAGTGGTACTGCCGTATAAATTCCCGTGGTACTGCCGTATAAATTCCCGTGGTACTGGTGTATAAATCCAGTGCTACTGCCGTATAAATCCAGGCCAGTGGTACTGCTGTATAATTCCAGTGATACTGCCGTATAATTCTAGTGGTACTGGCGTATAAGTCCAGTGGTACTGCCGTATAAGTCCAGTCCAGTGGTACTGCCGTATAAGTCCAGTGGTACTAGCGTATAAGTCCAGTCCAGTGGTACTGCCGTATAATTCCAGTGGTACTGCTGTATAATTCAAGTGATACTGCCGTATAAAAAAAGGCATTTTGTTTCCCCCAGCACCCTGAATGATAACAGTAACCAGATTTAAGTCCCACACAATATTGGAATTCAGAGATCTCGGTTACATAAATTTGTGCAAATGTATGAATAAGCCCCAAAGCCGTGTCAAGGCCTCTCTGTATATTTGAGGTCCCTAGCACTATATCTAGGTGCAGGGTGTGGTACCCCAAAAAATCAGCATAAGCCAGAAAGCCCAGTGAAGAATACCAGTGAAAAAACTATAGTGTTAATAAATGAGTGTTTGGAAGCCGAAGCTATAAAGGAAGTAATACAAAAATTAGAACTTATTAAAAATAAGAATTTACTTACCGATAATTCTATTTCTCATAGTCCGTAGTGGATGCTGGGGACTCCGAAAGGACCATGGGGGAATAGCGGCTCCGCAGGAGACTGGGCACAAAGTAAAAGCTTTAGGACTAGCTGGTGTGCACTGGCTCCTCCCCCTATGACCCTCCTCCAAGCCTCAGTTAGGATACTGTGCCCGGACGAGCGTACACAATAAGGAAGGATTTTGAATCCCGGGTAAGACTCATACCAGCCACACCAATCACACCGTACAACTTGTGATCTGAACCCAGTTAACAGCATGATAACAGAAGGAGCCTCTGAAAAGATGGCTCACAACAACAATAACCCGATTTTTGTAACAATAACTATGTACAAGTAATGCAGACAATCCGCACTTGGGATGGGCGCCCAGCATCCACTACGGACTATGAGAAATAGAATTATCGGTAAGTAAATTCTTATTTTCTCTAACGTCCTAGTGGATGCTGGGGACTCCGAAAGGACCATGGGGATTATACCAAAGCTCCCAAACGGGCGGGAGAGTGCGGATGACTCTGCAGCACCGAATGAGAGAACTCCAGGTCCTCCTCAGCCAGGGTATCAAATTTGTAGAATTTAGCAAACGTGTTTGCCCCTGACCAAGTAGCTGCTCGGCAAAGTTGTAAAGCCGAGACCCCTCGGGCAGCCGCCCAAGATGAGCCCACTTTCCGTGTGGAATGGGCTTTTACAGATTTTGGCTGTGGCAGGCCTGCCACAGAATGTGCAAGCAGAATTGTACTACAAATCCAACGAGCAATCGTCTGCTTAGAAGCAGGAGCACCCAGCTTGTTGGGTGCATACAGGATAAACAGCGAGTCAGATTTTCTGACTCTAGCCGTCCTGGAAATATATATTTTCATGGCCCTGACTACGTCCAGCAACTTGGAATCCTCCAAGTCCCTAGTAGCCGCAGGCACCACAATAGGTTGGTTTAAGTGAAATGCTGAAACCACCTTAGGGAGAAATTGAGGACGAGTCCTCAATTCTGCCCTGTCCGTATGAAAAATTAGGTAAGGGCTTTTATAGGATAAAGCCGCCAATTCTGATACACGCCTGGCTGAAGCCAGGGCTAACAGCATTACCACTTTCCATGTGAGATATTTCAAGTCCACAGTGGTGAGTGGTTCAAACCAATGTGATTTTAGGAATCCCAACACTACATTGAGATCCCAAGGTGCCACTGGAGGCACAAAAGGAGGCTGTATATGCAGTACTCCCTTGACAAACGTCTGAACTTCAGGAACAGAAGCTAGTTCTTTTTGGAAGAATATCGACAGGGCCGAAATTTGAACCTTAATGGACCCTAATTTGAGGCCCATAGACAGTCCTGTTTGCAGGAAATGCAGGAATCGACCCAGTTGAAATTCCTCCGTAGGGGCCTTCCTGGCCTCGCACCACGCAACATATTTACGCCAAATACGGTGATAATGTTGTACGGTTACATCCTTCCTGGCTTTGATCAGGGTAGGGATGACTTCATCCGGAATGCCTTTTTCCTTCAGGATCCGGCGTTCAACCGCCATGCCGTCAAACGCAGCCGCGGTAAGTCTTGGAACAGACATGGTCCCTGCTGGAGCAGGTCCTGTCTTAGAGGTAGAGGCCACGGGTCTTCCGTGAGCATCTCTTGAATTTCCGGGTACCAAGTCCTTCTTGGCCAATCCGGAGCCACGAGTATAGTCTTTACTCCTCTCCTTCTTATGATTCTCAGTACTTTTGGTATGAGAGGAAGAGGAGGGAACACATACACTGACCGGTACACCCACGGTGTTACCAGAGCGTCCACAGCTATTGCCTGAGGGTCCCTTGACCTGGAGCAATATCTGTCCAGTTTTTTGTTGAGGCGAGACGCCATCATGTCCACCTTTGGTTTTTCCCAACGGTTTACAATCATGTGGAAGACTTCTGGGTGAAGTCCCCACTCCCCCGGGTGAAGATCGTGTCTGCTGAGGAAGTCTGCTTCCCAGTTGTCCACTCCCGGAATTAACACTGCTGACAGTGCTATCACATGATTTTCCGCCCAGCGAAGAATCCTTGCCACTTCCGTCATTGCCCTCCTGCTTCTTGTGTCGCCCTGTCTGTTTACGTGGGCGACTGCCGTGATGTTGTCCGACTGGATCAATACTGGCTGACCCTGAAGCAGAGGCCTTGCCTGACTTAGGGCATTGTAAATGGCCCTTAGTTCCAGGATATTTATGTGAAGTGACGTTTCCATGCTTGACCACAAGCCCTGGAAATTTTTTCCCTGTGTGACTGCTCCCCAGCCTCTCAGGCTGGCATCCATGGTCACCAGGACCCAATCCTGAATGCCGAATCTGCGGCCCTCTAGGAGATGAGCACTCTGTAACCACCACAGGAGAGACACCCTTGTCCTTGGAGACAGGGTTATCCGCTGATGCATTTGAAGATGCGATCCGGACAATTTGTCTAGCAGATCCAACTGAAAAGTTCTTGCGTGGAATCTGCCGAATGGAATCGCTTCGTAAGAAGCCACCATCTTTCCCAGGACCCTTGTGCACTGATGCACTGACACCTGGCCTGGTCTTAGGAGTTTCCTGACTAGGTCGGATAACTCCCTGGCTTTCTCTTCCGGGAGAAACACCTTTTTCTGTACTGTGTCCAGAATCATCCCTAGGAACAGCAGACGTGTCGTCGGAATCAGCTGCGATTTTGGAATATTTAGAATCCATCCGTGCTGTCGTAGTACTATTTGAGATAGTGCTACTCCGACCTCTAACTGTTCTCTGGACCGTGCCCTTATCAGGAGATCGTCCAAGTAAGGGATAATTAAGACGCCTTTTCTTCGAAGAAGAATCATCATTTCGGCCATTACCTTGGTAAAGACCTGGGGTGCCGTGGACAATCCAAACGGCAGCGTCTGAAACTGATAGTGACAGTTCTGTACCACAAACCTGAGGTACCCTTGGTGAGAAGGGCAAATTGGGACATGGAGGTAAGCATCCTTGATGTCCAGAGACACCATGTAGTCCCCTTCTTCCAGGTTCGCTATCACTGCTCTGAGTGACTCCATCTTGAACTTGAACCTTTTTATGTAAGTGTTCAAGGCTTTCAGATTTAAAATGGGTCTCACCGAGCCGTCCGGCTTCGGTACCACAAACAGCGTGGAGTAATACCCCTTTCCCTGTTGTAGGAGGGGTACCTTGATTATCACTTGCTGGGAATACAGCTTGTGAATGGCTTCTAATACCGCCTCCCTGTCGGGGGTAGACGTTGGTAAAGCAGACTTCAGGAACCGGCGAGGGGGAGACGTCTCGAATTCCAATTTGTACCCCTGAGATACTACCTGCAGGATCCAGGGGTTCACTTGCGAGTGAGCCCACTGCGCGCTGAAATTCTTGAGACGGGCCCCCACCGTGCCTGAGTCCGCTTGTAAGGCCCCAGCGTCATGCTGAGGACTTGGCAGAAGCGGGGGAGGGCTTCTGTTCGTGGGAAGAAGCTGTCTGTTGCAGTCTTTTTCCCCTTCCTCTGCCCCGGGGCAGATATGAGTGGCCTTTTGCCCGCTTGCCCTTATGGGGACGAAAGGACTGAGCCTGAAAAGACGGTATCTTTGTCTGCTGCGAGGTGACATGGGGTAAAAAGGTGGATTTCCCAGCCGTTGCCGTGGCCACCAGGTCCGATAGACCGCCCCCAAATAACTCCTCCCCTTTATACGGCAATACTTCCATATGCCGTTTGGAATCCGCATCCCCTGACCACTGTCGCGTCCATAATCCTCTTCTGGCAGAAATGGACATCGCACTTACTCTTGATGCCAGAGTGCAAATGTCTCTCTGTGCATCTCGCATATATAGGAATGCATCCTTTAAATGCTCTATAGTCAATAATATATTGTCCCTGTCCAGGGTATCAATATTTTCAGTCAGGGAATCCGACCAAGCCACCCCAGCACTGCACATCCAGGCTGAGGCGATTGCTGGTCGCAGTATAACACCAGTATGTGTGTATATACTTTTAAGGATATTTTCCAGCCTCCTATCTGCTGGCTCCTTAAGGGCGGCCGTTTCTGGAGACGGTAACGCCACTTGTTTTGATAAGCGTGTGAGCGCCTTATCCACCCTAGGGGGTGTTTCCCAACGAGCCCTAACCTCTGGTGGGAAGGGCTATAGTGCCAATAATTTTTTAGAAATTAGCAGTTTTTTGTCGGGGGTAACCCACGCTTCATCACACACTTCATTCAATTCATCTGATTCAGGAAAAACTACGGGTAGTTTTTTCACACCCCACATAATACCCCTTTTTGTGGTACTTGCAGTATCAGAGATGTGCAAAACCTCCTTCATTGCCGTGATCATGTAACGTGTGGCCCTACTGGAAAATACGTTTGTTTCTTCACCGTCGACACTGGAGTCAGTGTCTGTGTCTGGGTCCGTGTCGACCCACTGAGGTAACGGGCGTTTAATAGCCCCTGACGGTGTTTGAGACGCCTGGACAGGCACTAACTGAGCTGCCGGCTGTCTCATGTCGTCAACAGTTTTCTGTAACGTGCCGACACTGTCACGTAATTCCTTAAATACGGCCATCCATTCAGGTGTCGACTCCCTAGGGGGTGACATCACCATTATAGGCAATTGCTCCGCCTCCACATCATTTTCCTCCTCATACATGTCGACACACACGTACCGACACCCCGCACACACACAGGGAATGCTCTGATAGAGGACAGGACCCACTTAGCCCCTTGGGGAGACAGAGGGAGAGTTTGCCAGCACACACCAGAGCGCTATATATGTATAGGGACAACCTTACAATAAGTGTCTATCCCTTATAGCTGCTTATATCTGTTATTTTGCCAAATAAGTGCCCCCCTCTCTTTTTTACCCTGTTTCTGTAGTTGCAGGATGCAGGGGAGATTCTGGGAGCCTTCCTACCAGCGGAGCTGTGTGGGAAAAATGGCGCTGTGTGCTGAGGAGATAGGCCCCGCCCCCTTCACGGCGGGCTCTTCTCCCGCTTTTTTCTGGAAAACTGGCAGGGGTTAAATACATCCATATAGCCCAGGAGCTATATGTGATGTATTTTTTGCCAAATAAGGTAAATTCATTGCTTCCCAGGGCGCCCCCCCCCCAGCGCTCCTCATCCTCAGTGACCGAAGTGTGAAGTGTGCTGAGAGCAATGGCGCACAGCTGCAGTGCTGTGCGCTACCTTATGAAGACAGGAAAGTCTTCTGCCGCCGATTTATGGACCTCTTCTTGCTTCAGCATCTGTAAGGGGGCCGGCGGCGCGGCTCCGGGACCCATCCATGGCTGGGCCTGTGATCGTCCCTCTGGAGCTAATGTCCAGTAGCCTAAGAAGCCCAATCCACTCTGCACGCAGGTGAGTTCGCTTCTTCTCCCCTTAGTCCCTCGATGCAGTGAGCCTGTTGCCAGCAGGTCTCACTGAAAATAAAAAACCTATTTAAACTTTTACTCTAAGCAGCTCAGGAGAGCCACCTAGATTGCACCCTTCTCGTTCGGGCACAAAATCTTAACTGAGGCTTGGAGGAGGGTCATAGGGGGAGGAGCCAGTGCACACCAGCTAGTCCTAAAGCTTTTACTTTGTGCCCAGTCTCCTGCGGAGCCGCTATTCCCCCATGGTCCTTTCGGAGTCCCCAGCATCCACTAGGACGTTAGAGAAATGGAGAAATAGTATTAACGAAATTAGTAAGTGATAAGTGTTAATAGAATGTAAAGGTATGCCACACTAAAGCCATCTAACTCAGCCAGTCCAGAGGCACCACACCCCACACCTCCATTACCCCAATCTGGGTCTATGATTAACCAGCAAGGAGCCAGATGATAATGGTTCCTTACTAAATATATCTAAGCTAAGAGCTACCTACCTTGGAGCAACCCCATAATGCTCCATATGGCATGTCAGGGCCTGCACGTCCTGCTAATGCAGAAACCTCTCTGCCTCTCACAACAGACATATACAGTGGCAGATGCTCAATTAGCTTAGTGATATCATTCAGGTGCTTGAAAGGGAGGGGTATTTCTAAGCAAGAAAAATCAGGATTGTGATACCTACCGGTAAATCCTTTTATCCTAGTCCATAGAGGATGCTGGGGTCCACTTCATGACCATGGGGTATAGACGGTTCCGCAGGAGCCATGGGCACTCTTAAGACTTTTCAATGGGTGTGAACTGGTTCCTCCCTCTATGCCCCTCCTCCAGACCTCAGTTATAGGAACTGTGCCCAGGCAGACGGACATTTCGAGGAAAGGATTTACTTTAAACTAGTGGTGAGATACATACCAGCTCACACCTCAACCATGCAGCACAACATGGCATTCAACAGAACACACGCCAACAGGCATGAACCAATTACAGCAACATGCTGAAACTAATATAACACAACTTGTGTAACTCTAATAACAAAACTGCAGGTAAAGTACGCACTGGGACGGGCGCCCAGCATCCTCTACGGACTAGGAGAAAAGGATTTACTGGTAGGTATCAAAATCCTGTTTTCTCATACGTCCTAGAGGATGCTGGGGTCCACTTCATGACCATGGGGTTTATACCAAAGCTCCAGTACGGGCTGGAGAGTGCGGATGACCCTGCAGCACCGATTGACCGAACTTGAGGTCTTCATCGGCCAAGGTGTCAAACTTGTAGAATTTAGCAAATGTGTTTGACCCTGACCAAGTAGCTGCTCGGCAAAGTTGCAATGCCAAGACCCTCCGGGCAGCCGCCTAGGATGAGCCCACCTTCCTAGTGGAATGGGCCTTCACCGACGTCGGTAACGGCAATCCAGCCATAGTATGAGCGTGCTGAATCGTACTTCTGATCCAACGCGCAATAGTCTGCTTGGAAGCAGGACACCCAATCTTGTTGGGAGCATACAGGACAAACAAAGACTCTGTTTTCCATATTCGAGCTGTTCTAGTGACATAAATCTTCAAAGCCCTAACCACATCTAAAGACTTTGACTCAGTGAACGTGTCAGTAACTACTGGCACCACAATAGGTTGGTTTATGTGGAAAGATGAAACCACCTTCGGAAGAAAATTTTGACGAGTCCTCAACTCTGCCCTATCTTCATGGAAGATCAGGTAAGGGCTCTTGTGAGACAAGGCCCCCAATTCAGACACCCGCTGCGTGGATGCCAATGCCAAAAGCATCACCACTTTCCAAGTGAGAAACTTCAACTCTATCTCTTGTAGAGGCTCAAACCAATCTGATTGAAGGAACTGCAACACCACGTTAAGGTCCCATGGTGCCACTGGAGGCACAAATGGAGGCTGGATGTGCAGAACCCCTTTCACGAAGGTCTGAACCTCTGGAAGAGAGGCCAATTGTTTTTGGAAGAACACTGACAAGGCCAAAATCTGGACCTTGATTGATCCCAATCGTAGGCCGCCTCCACACCAGCCTGCAGAAAATGGAGAAAACGTCCCAACTCAAACTCTTCCGTAGGAGCCTTCTTGGATTCACACCAAGACACATATTTTCTCCAAATACGGTGGTAATGTTTCGACGTTACTACTTTCCTGGCCTGAATAAGGGTGGGGATAACTTCCTTGGGAACACCCTTTCGGGCTAGGATCCGGCGCTCAACAGCCATGCCGTCAAACGTAGCCGCGGTAAGTCTTAATACATGCACTGCCCCTGCTGCAGCAGGTCCTCGCGAAGAGGAAGAGGCCGAGGATTTTCTATGAGCAACTCCTGAAGATCTGGGAATCCAAGCCCTCCTTGGCCAGTCTGGGGCAATGAAGATTGCGCGAACTCTTGTTCTTCTTATGATCCTGAGCACTTTTGGGATCAGCGGAAGTGGAGGGAAGACATACACCGACTGGAACACCCACTGGGCCACCAGCGCATCCACTGCTATTGCTTGATGGTCTCTTGACCTGTAACAATATTTCTGAAGCTTCTTGTTGAGAGTGAGACGAGATGCCATCATGTCTACTTGAGGAACTCCCCAAAGACTTGTCACCTCTGCGAAGACTTCTTGGTGTAGGCCCCACTCTCCTGGATGGAGATCGTGTCTGCTGAGGAAGTCTGCTTCCCAGTTGTCTACTCCCGGAATGAAAATTGCCGACAGAGCCTTTACATGTCTTTCTGCCCAGAGGAGGATCTTCGTCACCTCTGCCATTGGCGTTCTGCTTTTCGTTCCGCCCTGCCTGTTTATGTACGCGACTGCTGTTACATTGTCCGACTGGATCTGCACGGGATGATCTTGAAGAAGATGTACCGCTTGTTGAAGGCCGTTGTAAATGCCTCTCAATTCCAGCACGTTTATGTGAAGGCAGGCTTCCTGACTTGACCATTTTCCCTGGAAGCTTTCTCCCTGAGTGACAGCCCCCCAGCCTCGGAGACTTGCATCCGTGGTTACCAGGAGCCAGTCCTGAATCCCGAACCTGCGTCCCTCTAGTAGGTGAGAACTGTGTAGCCACCACAGGAGCGAAATCCTGGCTTTTGATGACAGGATTATCTTCCGGTGCATGTGTAGGTGGGATCCCGACCACTTGTCCAACAGGTCCCACTGGAATACCCTGGCATGGAACCTGCCAAACTGTATGGCCTCGTAGGCCGCCACCATCTTCCCCAACAACCGAATGCACTGATGGATCGACACACTCGATGGTTTCAATATCTGTTTTACCATTTTCTGGATTTCCAGAGCTTTTTCCACAGAAGAAATACTCTCTGAACTTCTGTGTCCAGAATCATCCCGAGAAAAGACAATCTTGTCGTCGGTTCCAACTGTGACTTTGGATAATTTATGATCCAACCGTGTTGTTGGAGTATTGACAGGGAGAGTGTGATGTTTTGTGTAACAACTGCTCCCTGGATCTTGCCTTTATCAGGAGATTGTCTAGATAAGGAATTATTTTGACTCCTTTTTGATGCAGGAGAACCATCATCTCCGCCATCACCTTGGTGAATACCCTCGGCGCCGTGGAGAGACCGAAAGGTAACGTCTGGAATTGGTAATGGCAATCCTGAACCGCGAATCTCAGATAAGCCTGGTGAGGAGGATAAATGGGAACATGCAGGTAAGCATCTTTTATGGCTCATTGTAAGGGCTTGTAGGCTCATTGTAAGGATTGTATTTTAAAGTGTTGCTTGGATTTGTAAGTGTATGTGAGTTGGAATCAGCAGAAGGAGCTGGAAGCCGAGTGAAATGGAGGTGCAGTGAGCTGGAACAACTGCAACTGCTAAGTGGAGTATTGGTGCCGCAGGAGAGGTCCCACTCAGAGGGGGCACTGGAGTACTACGGCTGCATAAAAGCGAAGGACCAAGAACCGCACAAAGATAGATAAGTATAAGCCAGCTTAATTATTGTATAAGTGAGTGTTTGCCCAGATTGTTTGTCTTCTACTTTTTCTTTTTGCTTCTTTTTCTTTGAGAGTAACAGGGAGTTAGACCTTACAAACAATATGGGAGGGGCTGTGATTGGGGACCTCACTCAGTGCATGTCGTGCAAGATGTATGCACACCTGGAGCTACCGGCCCAGTGTGATTACATCTGCACGAGGTGTGTGCGAACGGTTGCCCTGGAAGCCCAGGTAACTGATCTAGAGCAAACCGTTACGCGACTGAGGGAGATTCACAATCTCGAGCGAAGTTTAGACAGAACGGTGGAGGAGTTGCGGGAGGGGTCACTGGTAGAAGAGGATGATGATCAGGTAGCCAGCTGGGTCACAGTTAGAAGGAAGAAAAAGAGGGGGAGGCTCGACATCGCCAAACTATCAAACCCGAACAAATTTCCCCGACTGGACGAGGAAGCGGAGGATGATAGTGAAGAAATGACGGTGCCGGAGGAGACTGCTCCCTCTAGCATCCAGAGGAGCGGTCCCTCTGGCGCAGTTGGGATAAAAGATAGTGAGGTACCTAGTCAGATGGTGGTGGTAGGGGATTCTATCAGCAGGAAGGCAGATAGGGCAATCTGCTACCGGGACCGTGATCGCCGTACAGTCTGTTGTCTCCCGGGTGCTCGGGTACGGCACATCGCGGACCAGGTAGATAGATTGTTGGGAGGGGCTGGGAAAGACCCGGCGGTCTTGGTGCACGTTGGCACCAATGACAAAGTTAGCGGAAGGTGGGATGTCCTTAAGAAAGACTATAGGGACTTAGGAAAGAAACTTAAGGCAAGGACATCTAAGGTAATATTCTCCGAAATATTACTCGTGCCACGCGCTAGTCCAGGGAGGCAGAGGGAGATTAGGGAGGTAAATGTGTGGCTTAGGGATTGGTGCAGGAAAGAGGGGTTTGTGTTCCTGGAACACTGGGCGGACTTCTCAGTCAGGCGCCATCTCTTTTGTCGTGACGGATTGCACCTGACTGAGGAGGGGGCAGCAGTGCTGGGGGGAAGGATGGTTAGAAGGTTGGAGGAGATTTTAAGCTAGGAGCCTGGGGGGAGGGTTTAGCTAGAAACTACGGGTCATGCATTGAGAATAGTGGGGATGGCGGTAGTAAACGAAATGGGGGAGAAGTTGGGGGGAGGGTAAGAGCAGGCGGTAAGGTTACTAACATGGGTACTAAAAGAGATTTTACCAAAGCACTAACCAATGACTATTACAGGTTATCATTGCTACATAAGGTGAAAGATGTCCCTAACGCAAGGGAAAATACTTATCTTAGTTGTATGTATGTAAACGCTAGAAGCATTACTGGTAAAAAGGGCGAACTAGAAATACTTGCAGCAAGCAAACAGTATGATATTATAGGCATTACTGAAATTTGGTGGGACGAATTTCATGATTGGACAGTCAATCTAGAGGGCTATACACTGTTTAGGAGAGACAGACTAAATAAAAAGGGTGGAGGGGTGTGTCTTTACGTAAAGCCGTTTTTAAAACCTGATATACGGAAAGATATTCAGGAGGGGACTGTAGACACTGTCGAGACATTATGGGTAGAAATTGCAAGCGGGGAAAAAGGAATAAAAAAGTTAGTATTGGGTGTATGCTATAGGCCGCCTGGTATCAACGTATCTGATGAGGAATTGTTACTAAAGCAAATTGAAAGAGCAGCAGGAGTAGGAGACATAGTAGTGATGGGAGATTTTAACTATCCAGAGATAAACTGGAAAAACGATTCATGTGATACTGCTAGGGGTAATATGTTTTTAAACACACTTAATGATAACTACTTAGTTCAACTAATTGAGGAACCAACTAGGTACAATGCAATCTTAGACCTGGTATTAGCAAACAATGGGGATTTGGTGTCAGGTATTATAGTTGGAGAACCCATAGGAAACAGCGACCACAATATGGTCACATTCAATATCAGTTTTCATAAACAGCCCTATACTGGCTTAACTAGGACAATAAACTGTAGCAAAGCAAATTTTGAAAAAATAAGGGTATTTTTCAGGGATATTGAATGGGAAGGTTTGTTTTTAGGAAAAAATACTACGGAGAAATGGGAGGTACTAAAATTCCTGCTAGCTAAAAATACTCTCAAATTTATTCCTACGAGCAGCAAAAAAAGGAATAAAAATCATAAACCGATGTGGCTTAACAAAAAGATAAAGGAACTTATGGGCAAGAAAAGGCGAGCATTTAAAAAATACAATTCTGACGGGGAAGCAGAGTCATTTCAGCACTATAAGGAATGTAACAAAATATGCAAAAAGGAAATAAGAGCGGCTAAAGTAGAAACTGAAAAACTAGTAGCAAAGGAAAGCAAAGCGAATCCCAAAAAATTATTTAAATACATTAATAGCAAGAGATTAAAGAAGGAGAGTATAGGCCCTTTAAAAGACAAGTTGGGAGTCTTAAGCAAAAATGATAATGACATAGCGGACACACTAACTGAGTTTTTTTCAACAGTATTTACTAGAGAGGACCCAATTCAGGGACTAACACATAATCTTAATAATGAGAATATACCACTGATAGGTACTTATTTAAGCGAGGAAGTAGTCTGTGACCGATTAAAACATTTAAAGATTAATAAGTCACCAGGTCCCGATGGTATTCACCCAAGGGTTCTAATGGAGCTTCACTCTGAACTTGCAAAACCGCTATTTTTGATCTTTAAGGATTCAGTAATATCAGGTATGGTTCCCAAAGACTGGCGTATAGCGGAAGTAGTGCCTATATTCAAAAAGGGAAGTAAAGCTGAACCAGGTAATTACAGACCAGTTAGTCTTACATCTATAGTGGGGAAAGTATTGGAAGGTATTCTAAGAGATAGTATTCAGAAGTTCCTTGAAGTCAATAAGGTCATTAAAAGGAATCAACATGGGTTTATCAAGGACAGATCCTGTCAAACCAACTTACTTGGCTTTTATGAAACAGTAAGCGCAAACCTAGATCAGGGTAAAGAGGTGGATGTAATCTTTTTAGAGTTTGCCAAAGCATTTGACACTGTACCACGAATGGGACTTATCTACAAGCTACAAGAAACAGGGCTAGGAAGCACAATATGCACTTGGGTCAAAAACTGGTTAGATAATAGGGAGCAGCGCGTTGTGGTTAATGGATCTTTTTCAAATTGGACTGAAGTGCTAAGTGGTGTGCCGCAAGGCTCACTATTAGGACCGCTATTGTTCAATATTTTCATTAACGACCTAACAGAAGGTCTAGAGAGCATGGTGTCAATTTTTGCAGATGATACCAAATTGTGTAAAGTTATAAATGCGGAGGGGGATGCTGAGTCGCTTCAGAATGACTTAGTTAAATTAGAAGCTTGGGCAGCGAAATGGAGAATGCGCTTCAATACAGACAAGTGTAAGGTAATGCACTGTGGTAACAAGAACAAAAATAACACCTACCTACTAAATGGGGTAAAATTTGGGGATTCTGTACAGGAAAAGGACTTAGGTGTCCTCATAGATAGCAAACTAAGCAGTACTACCCAAAGTGGGACAGCAGCAAAAAAGGCTAATAAGATATTAGCATGCATAAAATGGGGAATTGATGCTAGGGACGGGAGTATTATACTCCCGTTATATAAATCACTTGTGAGGCCACACCTTGAATACTGTGTACAATTCTGGGCACCTTACTACAAAAAGGATATCCTGGAGCTAGAAAAGGTTCAGAGGCGGGCGACCAAACTAATTAAGGGTATGGAGATGCTGGAATACGAGGAAAGGCTTGCAAGTCTAGGCATGTTTACACTGGAAAAGAGGAGATTAAGAGGGGACATGATCAACATTTACAAATATATAAGGGGACAATATACAGATCTTGTGCAGGACCTGTTTTTGGTTAGATCAACACAGAGAACTCGTGGACACTCGCTCAGGTTAGAGGAGAGGAGATTCCGCACAATACGGCTTAAAGGCTTTTTTACGGTAAGGACGATACGTGTTTGGAATTCCCTGCCTGAGGGAGTTGTAATGGCCGACTCAGTCAACACCTTTAAGAATGGGTTAGATAAATTCCTAATGGATAATGATATCCAGGGTTACGGACTATGGTTATTATAAAAAAGAGGGGTAAAATGTAACGGCAGTCATCAACTTAAGTCAAAATTTGATACAAAAGAATCCTGCATAGGAGACCACAAATAGGTTGAACTCGATGGACAATTGTCTTTTTTCAACCTTAGATACTATGTTACCATGTAGTCCCCCTCCTCCAGAAGGGAAATCACTGCCCTCAGTGATTCCATTTTTTTAACTTGAATCGTTTCAAGTAGAGATTCAGATTTTCAGGTTTAGGTTCGGTCTGACTGAGCCGTCCGGCTTCGGAACTACAAAAAGGCTTGAATAAAACACCTCCCCTTGTTGTGACAAAGGTACCAGGACAATGACCTGATCCTGACATATTTTTTGATTGCCGCTGTTACTGCTTCCCTTTCTGGAAGAGAAGCTGGCAAGGTCGATTTGAAAAATTGGCATGGGGGAACGTCTTGAAACTCCAGCCTGTATTCCTGGGACACTATTTGCAACACCCAGGGATCCAGGCCAGACAGAATCCAACCTTGGCTGAACAGTTTGAGACGTGCCCCCACCCGAGTGGCCTCCCGCAAAGGAGCCCCAGCGTCATGCTGGAGATTTGGCAGAAGTAGGGGTAGACTTCTGCTCCTGGGAACCTGAAGCTGCTGTGGACTTCTTTCCCTTTCCCCTTCCCCTACCCGCAAAGAAGGGGGAACCTCTCGCTTTTTTGTATTTATTGGGCCGAAAGGACTGCATGTGCGGGTGATATGTCTTTTTTGCCGGTGCAGGCGCAGAGGGCAAAAATGTTGACTTACCTGCGGTAGCCGCCGAGACTAACGCATCCAGTCCATCGCCAAATAAGGCCTCACCTTTATATGGGAGAGCCTCCATATTTCTTTTGGAATCTGCATCCGCATTCCACTGGCGAATCCACAACGCCTGCCGAGCCGATACTGCCATGGTAGCGGCTTGTGAACTCAAGAGTCCAATCTCTTTCATCGCTTCTAGCATGTATGCGGCAGCGTCTTTGATATTCCCTAACTTAAGGAGTATCTCATCTTTATCAATCGTGTCAATTTCTGATGACACGCTTTCTGACCATTTTTCAATAGCGCGACTCACCCACGCACAAGCAATTGTGGGCCTGAGCAGCGTACCATTGGCAACATAAATGGATTTCAACGTAGTTTCCATCTTTCGGTCTGCCGGCTCTTTTAGTGAAGCCGTGCCAGGTGCAGGGAGAATTACCTTCTTTGTCAGCCTGGACAGTGCACTGTCTAACACAGGGGGTGACTCACATTTTTTCCTGTCCTCCACCGGGAAAGGATAAGCTATCTGAATTCTCTTGGGAATACTAAATTTATTTTCGGGATTCACCCACATTCCTTCAAAGAGTGTATTAAGCTCGTGGGAAGGAGGTAAAGTGACCTTAGATTTCTTTTCTTTATAGAAAATAAGATTTTACTCACCGGTAAATCTATTTCTCGTAGTCCGTAGTGGATGCTGGGAACTCCGAAAGGACCATGGGGAATAGCGTAGTGGCTCCGCAGGAGACTGGGCACAACTAAAGAAAGCTTTAGGTCACCTGGTGTGCACTGGCTCCTCCCACTATGACCCTCCTCCAAGCCTCAGTTAGGACACTGTGCCCGGACGAGCTGACATAATAAGGAAGGATTTTGAATCCCGGGTAAGACTCATACCAGCCACACCAATCACACCGTATAACTCGTGATACTATACCCAGTTAACAGTATGAAATACAACTGAGCCTCTCAACAGATGGCTCAACAATAACCCTTTAGTTAACAATAACTATGTACAAGTATTGCAGACAATCCGCACTTGGGATGGGCGCCCAGCATCCACTACGGACTACGAGAAATAGATTTACCGGTGAGTAAAATCTTATTTTCTCTGACGTCCTAGTGGATGCTGGGAACTCCGAAAGGACCATGGGGATTATACCAAAGCTCCCAAACGGGCGGGAGAGTGCGGATGACTCTGCAGCACCGAATGAGAGAACTCCAGGTCCTCCTCAGCCAGGGTATCAATTTTGTAGAATTTTGCAAACGTGTTTGCCCCTGACCAAGTTGCAGCTCGGCAAAGTTGGAAAGCCGAGACCCCTCGGGCAGCTGCCCAAGATGAGCCCACCTTCCTTGTGGAATGGGCTTTTACAGATTTTGGCTGCGGTAGTCCAGCCGCAGAATGCGCCAGCTGAATTGTGCTACAAATCCAGCGAGCAATAGTCTGCTTAGAAGCAGGAGCACCCAGTTTGTTGGGTGCATACAGGATAAACAGCGAGTCAGTTCTCCTGACTCTAGCCGTCCTGGAAAAATAATTTTTCAAGGCCCTGACTACGTCCAGTAACTTGGAATCCTCCAAGTCCCTAGTAGCCGCAGGCACTACAATAGGTTGGTTCAAGTGAAAAGCTGATACCACCTTAGGGAGAAACTGGGGAAGAGTCCTCAATTCTGCCCTATCCATATGGAAAATCAGATAAGGACTTTTATATGACAAAGCCGCCAATTCTGATACACGCCTGGCCGAAGCCAAGGCCAATAACATGACCACTTTCCGCGTGAGATATTTTAGATCCACGGTTTTTAGTGGCTCACACCAATGTGATTTTAAGAAACTCAACACCACGTTGAGAACCCAAGGTGCCACTGGAGGCACAACCGGGGGCTGAATATGCAGCACTCCTTTTACAATGTCTGAACTTCAGGTACTGAAGCTAGTTCTTTCTGGAAGAAAATCGACAGAGCCAAGATCTGTATCTTAATGGAGCCTAATTTTAGGCCCATAGACACTCCTGCTTGTAGGAATGCAGAAATCGACCTAGTTGAAATTCCTCTGTTGGGGCCTTTTTTGGCCTCACACCAAGCAACATATTTCCGCCATATGCGGTGATAATGTTTTGCAGTTACATCTTTCCTGGCTTGAATCAGCGTAGGAATGACTTCCTCCGGAATGCCCTTTTCCTTTAGGATCCGGCGTTCAACCGCCATGCCGTCAAAACGTAGCCGCGGTAAGTCTTGGAACAGACAGGGCCCCTGCTGCCGCAGGTCCTGTCTGAGCGGCAGAGGCCATGGGTCCTCTGATATAATTTCTTGAAGTTCTGGGTACCAAGCTCTTCTTGGCCAATCCGGAACCACGAGTATCGTTCTTACTCCTCGCCTTCCTATTATTCTCAGTACCTTTGGTATGAGAGGCAGAGGGGGGAACACATAAACTGACTGGTACACCCACGGTGTTACCAGAGCGTCCACAGCTATCGCCTGAGGGTCCCTTGACCTGGCGCAATATCTTTTATAGCTTTTTGTTGAGGCGGGACGCCATCATGTCCACCTGTGGCCTTTCCCAATGGTGTACAATCCTTTGGAAGACTTCTGGATGAAGTCCCCACTCTCCCGGGTGGAGGTCGTGTCTGCTGAGAAGATCTGCTTCCCAGTCGTCCACTCCGGGAATGAACACTGCTGACAGTGCTAACACATGATTTTCCGCCCATCGGAGAATCTTTGTGGCTTCTGCCGTCGCCATCCTGCTTCTTGTGCCGCCCTGTTGGTTTACATGGGCGACTGCCGTGATGTTGTCTGATTGGATCAGTACCGGCTGGTTTTGAAGCAGAGGCCTTGCCTGACTCAGGGCATTGTAAATGGCCCTCAGTTCCAGAATATTTATGTGTAGGGAAGTCACCTGACTTGACCAAAGTCCCTGGAAGTTTCTTCCCTGTGTGACTGCCCCCAGCCTCAAAGGCTGGCATCCATGGTCACTAGGACCTAGTCCTGTATGCCGAACCTGCGGCCCTCTTGAAGATGGGCACTCTGCAGCCACCACAGTAGAGATACCCTGGTCCTTGAAGACAGGGTTATCAGCCGATGCATCTGAAGATGTGATCCGGACCACTTGTCCAACAGGTCCCACTGAAAAGTTCTTGCATGGAACCTGCCGAATGGGATTGCTTCCTAGGAAGCTACCATTTTTCCCAGGACTCGCGTGCAATGATGCACCGATACCTGTTTTGGCTTCAGGAGGTCTCTGACTAGAGATGACAGCTCCTTGGCTTTCTCCTCCGGGAGAAACACTTATTTCTGGTCTGTGTCCAGAACCATCCCCAGGAACAGTAGACGTGTCGTAGGAACCAGCTGTGACTTTGGACTGTTTATAATCCAACCGTGCTGTTGTAGCACTTTCCAAAATAGTGCTACCCCGACTAGCAACTGCTCCTTGGACCTCGCCCTTATAAGGAGATTGTCCAAGTACGGGATAATTAAAACTCCCTTTTTTCGAAGGAGTATCATCATTTCGGCCATTACCTTGGTAAACACCCTCGGTGCCATGTACAGTCCAAACGGCAGTGTCTGGACTTGGTAATGGTAATCCTGTACCACAAATCTGAGGTACTCCTGGCGAGGATGGTAAATGGGGACATGCAGGTAAGCATCCTTGATGTCCCGGGATCCCATGTAATCCCCCTCGTCCAGGCTTGCAATAACCGCCCTGAGCGATTCCATCTTGAACTTGATTTTTTTTATGTATGTGTTCAAGGATTTTAAATATAAAATGGGTCACACCGAACCATGCGGTTTCGGTACCCCAAACCGTGTGGAATAGTAACCCCGTCCTTGTTGAAGTAGGGGCACCTTGAGTATTACCTGCTGGGAATACAGCTTATTAATTGCCTCTAGCGCAGCCTCCCTGCCTGAGGGAGTTGTCGGCAAGGCATATTTGAGGAAACGGCGGGGGGGAGACAACTCGAATTCCAGCTTGTACCCCTGAAATACTACTTGAATGAAACAGGGATCCACCTGTGAGCGAGCCCACTGATCGCTGAAATTGTTGAGACGGCCCCCCCACCGTACTTGGCTACACCTGTGGAGCCCCCGCGTCATGCTGTGGACTCAGAGGAAGTGAGAGAAGAATTTTGATTCTGGGAACAGGCTGACTGGTGCAGCTTTTTCCCTCTTCCCATGTCTCTGTACAGAAAGGAAGCGCCTTTGACCCGCTTGCTTTTCTGAAGCCGAAAGGACTGTACCTGATAATACAGTGCTTTCTTAGTCTGTGAGGAAACCTGAGGTAAAAATATTTCTTCCCAGCTGTTGCTGTGGATACGAGGTCCCAGAGACCATCCCCAAATAATTCCTCACCCTTATAAGGCAGAATCTCTATGCGCCTTTTAAAGTCAGCATCACCTGTCCAGTGACAGGTCTCTAATACCCTCCTGACAGAATGGACATTACATTCATTTTGGATGCCAGCCGGCAAAATATCCCTCTGTGCATCCCTCATATATAAGACGACGTCTTTAATATGTTCTCATGTTTGACAGGGTCACCGACCACGCTGCAGCAGCACGATCTGCAGGTCTCAGTCTAGTACCTGAGTGTGTAAATACAGACTTCAGGATAGCCTCCTGCTTTTTATCAACAGGTACCTTCAAAGTGGCCGTTCCTAAAACGGCAGTGCCACCTTTTTTGACAACCGTGTGAGCGCCTTATCCACCCTAGGGGATATCTCCCAGCGTAACTTATCCTCTGGCGGGAAAGGGTACGCCATCAGTAACTTTTTAGAAATTACCAGTTTCTTATCGGGGGGAACCCACGC
This sequence comes from Pseudophryne corroboree, assembly GCF_028390025.1. Classification (NCBI taxonomy): domain Eukaryota; kingdom Metazoa; phylum Chordata; class Amphibia; order Anura; family Myobatrachidae; genus Pseudophryne; species Pseudophryne corroboree. The sequence goes on along the minus strand of NC_086453.1, from coordinate 56,483,000 downwards.
TTTTCACACACTTCATTCATTCATCTGATGGGGGAACAAAACACTGCCTGCTTTTTCTCCCCAACATAAAAACCCATTTTTAGAGGGTTAATGTTAGAAATGTGTAACACATTTTTTATTGCCGGGATCAAGTCACGGATGTTCCTAGTGGATTGTGTATATGTCTCAACCTTGTCGACACTGGAGTCAGACTCCGTGTCGACATCTGTGTCTGCCATCTGAGTGAGCGGGCGTTTTTTGAGCCCCTGATGGCCTTTGAGACGCCTGGGCAGGCACGGACTGAGAAGCCGGCTGTCCCACAGCTGTTACGTCATCCACCCTTTTATGTAAGGAGTTGACACCGTCGGTTAATACCTTTCACCTAACCATCCACTCTGGTGTCGGCCCCACAGGGGGCGACATCACATTTATCGGCATCTGCTCCGTCACCATATAAGCCTCCTCATTAAACATGTCGACACAGCCGTACCGACACACCGCACACACACAGGGAATGCTCTGACTGAGGACAGGACCCCACAAAGCCCTTTGGGGAGACAGAGAGAGAGAGTATGCCAGCACACACCAGAGCGCTATATAATGTGGGGATTAACACTATAACTGAGTGAAATTTCCCCAATAGCTGCTTGTATATATAATATTGCGCCTAAATTTAGTGCCCCCCCCTCTATTTTTAACCCTTTGAGCCTGAAAACTACAGGGGAGAGCCTGGGGAGCTTTCTTCCAGCTGCACTGTGAAGAGAAAATGGCGCCAGTGTGTTTGAGGGAGATAGCTCCGCCCCTTTTTCGCAGACTTTTCTCCCGCTTTTTTCTGGATTCTGGCAGGGGTATTTACCACATATATAGCCTCTGGGGCTATATATTGTGGTATTTTTCCAGCCAAGGTGTTTTTATTGCTGCTCAGGGCGCCCCCCCCAAGCGCCCTGCACCCTCAGTGACCGGAGTGTGAAGTGTGTATGAGGAGCAATGGCGCACAGCTGCAGTGCTGTGCGCTACCTTGGTGAAGACTGATGTCTTCTGCCGCCGATTTTCCGGACCTCTTCTTGCTTCTGGCTCTGTAAGGGGGACGGCGGCGCGGCTCCGGGACCGAACACCAAGGCTGGGCCTGCGGTCGATCCCTCTGGAGCTAATGGTGTCCAGTAGCCTAAGAAGCCCAAGCTGGCTGCAAGCAGGCAGGTTCGCTTCTTCTCCCCTTAGTCCCTCGCTGCAGTGAGCCTGTTGCCAGCAGGTCTCACTGAAAATAAAAAACCTAATTCTATACTTTCTTTCTAGAAGCTCAGGAGAGCCCCTAGTGTGCATCCAACCTCGGCCGGGCACAAAAGCTAACTGAGGCTTGGAGGAGGGTCATAGTGGGAGGAGCCAGTGCACACCAGGTGACCTAAAGCTTTCTTTAGTTGTGCCCAGTCTCCTGCGGAGCCGCTACGCTATTCCCCATGGTCCTTTCGGAGTTCCCAGCATCCACTAGGACGTCAGGGAAATAGGCCTTCTCCTGAAGTACAGGAGTTGCTTCCGTGACTTCCAGAACTTCCCTTATAGCCACAATCATATATTGTATGTTTTATTTCCAATTTATGATCTATTTCTCTGGAGTCACTATCGTCGACACAAGAATCAGTGTCCATGTCGGTATCAGTATTCACAATATTCGCAAATGGTCTCTGCACATGTTATATCTGCCCCACCTGCAGTGCACATGGGGCCTATTTCAGACCTGATCGCTAGGGTGCGTTTTTTGCATCCCTGCAATCAGGTAATCGCCGCCTTTAGGGGGAGGGGGAATTCTGTGTGCAGTTGTGCAATCACATGTGCAGGAGAACTGCACAAACAGAAGTGTGTGCAGAGTCTGCACAGCCCAGGACTTACTCTTCCAGTGCAATGATCGGGGCCGGAGCTGACGTCAGAAACCCTCCCTCCAAACACCTGGCCCTCCTGTGTTTCTCCGGACACTCCCTGAAAACGGTCTGTTGCCACCCACAAATGGTCTCTTCCTGACAGTCACCTTGCGATCGCCCGTGCGATCGCTTTTTACGCCCATACGGTCGGTATGCACCGATGCCCGCTGCAGTCATCTGACGTGCCGGCGCATTGCGATGCATACGCAGTACAGACCCGATTGCTCGCTGAGCGAAAATGCACAGCAGCGATCGGGTCTGAATTAGGCCCATGGTTTTGCCCATTAGCTAACGAATTTGCTGCTGCGATCAGATCTGAATTAGGCCCTAAGGCCGTTAGTCTACCACTGCTGAGACCCTCTTGTGGGGCTGACACTGCATTGCATGCGAGCCTCCTTTGCAGACAGAGCTTATAGTTTCAAGCAATTACATTCTCTGTTGCTGAGCGATGCATCTACAGCGCAAGTCCAAGTCTTTGGTGTCCTACATCCTTAGTGTGAGCAGCATGTAGAGGGCTGTAGAGAGAAGGACCCTGTGGTACAGGATGGAAATAACACTCAGACAACTGTACACATGGACATAAACATATCTCCCAACTTCTGTCCATTTTGAATACGGACACGCCGCGCCGGAGGCGCACTGTGACGAAAAAGGGTGCGGGGCTTCGGGTAGAGGGGTGGGGCCTATTGCTGCAACCCCCGTTTTCATCATTTTGAGGGGCGTGTCCAGCACTCCATGCGCTGCTGGACAGCCCCCGGCTCCCCTCCTTGTGCTGATAGAAGCCATGCGCATGCGCACGGCATCTATTCAGTGATCACCGGTTGCTTTGCAAAGCAGAGCAGCAGTGATCACTGCCTCTCCCAACTGCCCCCCCTCCCTCGCCTGCCGGACACTGCGACCCGCGGGAGGGACAGCAGGACAGTGTCCAATTAGCGGGACTGTTCCGCTGAAATCAGGACAGTTGGGAGGTATGCATAAATACAGAATATGACTGCAGATGAGATCCACTTGGCCCATCTAGTCTGCCATAAACAAATATACACACACACATACTTACACACTAGGGTTAATGGGGGTCATTCCGAGATGATCGTAGCTGTGCTAAATTTAGCACAACTACGATCATTCACACTGACATGCGAGGGGACGCCCAGCACAGGGCTATCCCGCCCCGCATGTCAGTGCTGGCCCCCCACCACAGAAGTGCAAAGGCAGTGCACATCGGCGATGCCTTTGCACTTCAAGAGTAGCTCCCGTCCAGCGCAGCTTTAGCGTGCTGGCCGGGAGCTACTAATCGCTTCCCGGCCCGTAGCGGCTTCGTGTAATGTCACGCAGCCGCTGCGGCCTGCCCCCCCCGTTCGGTCCTGCCACACCTGCGTTGGCCGGACCGCGAACACGAAACGGCGGCCAAACGCCGCTGTTACGCCCCCCCTGCCCAGCGACTGCTTCTGCCTGTCAATCAGGCAGAGGCGATCGTAGCAGCCCGACGGCCTTGGGCCGTCGGGCATGCGCCGACCGGCATGCACAGTTCTGACCCGATCGCACCGCTGTGATAAACTGCAGCATGCGATCGGGTCAGAATGACCCCCAATATTTTTAGTTTGAAGCATATTTAACGACCAGTATATTTTTGGATTATGGGAGGAAACTGGTGTTATTATTTTTATTATTTATTAACAGTTTCTTATATAGCACAGCATATTCCATTGCGCTTTAGGAAACCCACGCAAGCACAGGGAGAATATACACAGTTGTGATGGGAATCTAACCCATGACCTCACACAGTAGCCTCGGCGCTATAGATGAGTCTGCGCATTAGCCTCGGTGCTATAGATAAGTCTGCGCATTAGCCTCGGCGATATAGATGAGTCTGCGCATTAGCCTCTGCGTTATAGATGAGTCTGCGCATTAGCCTCTGCGTTATAGATGAGTCTGCACATTAGCCTCTGTGCTCTAGATGAGTCTGTGCATTAGCCTCTGTGCTCTAGATGAGTCTGTGCATTAGCCTCGGTGCTATAGATGAGTCTGCGCATTAGCCTCGGCACTATAGATGAGTCTGCGCATTAGCCTCGGCACTATAGATGAGTCTGCGCATTAGCCTCGGCGATATAGATGAGTCTGCGCATTAGCCTCTGCGTTATAGATGAGTCTGCACATTAGCCTCTGTGCTCTAGATGAGTCTGTGCATTAGCCTCTGTGCTCTAGATGAGTCTGCGCAGTAGCATCGGCGCTATAGATGAGTCTGCACATTAGCCTCTGTGCTCTAGATGAGTCTGTGCATTAGCTTCTGTGCTCTAGATGAGTCTGCGCTGTAGCATCGGCGCTATAGATGAGTCTGCACATTAGCCTCTGTGCTCTAGATGAGTCTGCGCATTAGCCTCTGTGCTCTAGATGAGTCTGCGCATTAGCCGCCGCACTGCAGATGAGTTTGCGCATTAGCCTCTGTGCTCTAGATGAGTCAGCGCATTAGCTTCTGCGTTATAGATTACTCTGCGCATTAGCCTCGGCGCTGTAGATGAGTCTGCGCATTAGCCTGGGTGCTATAGATGAGTCTGCGCATTAGCCTCTGTGCTCTAGATTAGCCTCTGCATTATAGATTACTCTGTGCATTAGTCTCTGTGCTATAGATGAGTCTGCGCATTAGCCTCGGCGCTATAGATGAGTCTGTGCATTAGCCTCGGTGCTATAGATGAGTCTGCGCATTAGCCATGGCGCTATAAATGAGTCTGCTCATTAGCCTTGGCGCTATAGATGAGTCTGCGCCTTAGCCTCGGTGCTATAGATGAGTCTGCCCATTAGCCTCTGCGCTATAGAAGAGTCTGCGCATTAGCCTCGGTGCTATAGATGAGTCTGCGCATTAGCCTCTGCGCTATAGATGAGTCTGCGCATTAGCCTTGGCGCTATAGATGAGTCTGCGCATTTGCCTTGGTGCTATAGATGAGTCTGCGCATTAGCCTTGGCGCTATAGATGAGTCTGCGCATTAGCCTTGGCGCTATAGATGAGTCTGCGCATTAGCCATGGCGCTATAGAGTCTGCGCATTAGCCTTCGCGCTATAGATGAGTGTTTTGTTTTTTTTGCAAATGTATAGCACTTTGACTCCTATTGGGGGAAAAGAACAATATAAATAGCACTATTAGTATCATATCTCCAAACATTTGGTATGGGGGTAACCAAGACTTCATACATACACCACGTAGCGCGCCCATTAATGGGGTGCCTGACTGTGCATCTCGCCATTTGCGCATAAAACTGGGGCACGGTTCTGTGTCACTCTACCGTTGCAGGTCATGCAGGATGGTTGGGAAGTAAATTTACTATTATTATTATCATTATTATTACTATTGAGAGTTCAACTTTAAAATGTACTAATGCACAATAGAAGAAATACAGGGAGGGGTGACATTGCTACTGCATAATGATCATGATAAAAAGAGGGAAGGGAACAGTTCTGGCACACACCCTGCTCCTCCTCAGTGCACGCTGCCATACTGAGCAGCAGCACCAGCACCCACACCATGGGCTGAGCAGCAGCAGTACACTCAGACAGCACAAATCGATCCCTGAGCTGCGAACAAGGCTAAGGTAGCGCTCTGCCTGCTGCCCTGCGCTGCCGCTTGTGAGGAAGAGGCAAGGAGACCGGCGGGCGCCCCCGGGAGGAAGCGATAGAGCGCAGCATCCCTCGGACTCCAAGCTCGGGAAGGGGGGCGCCCCAACCCCTCCCCCCAGGGAAACGTCCATCAACAGCGCCCAGGTACTCCAGGGGGTTTGTGTCATGAGAGGGGGCTTCATTAATACAGAATGGTTCTTCTGCTTATGCTAAACTACAAGTCCCAGCATGCTGTACCAGTCAGTCTGGGCATGTGCTGGGACTTGGCCGCTTCAGAGTTATGGGTTGTGTGTGTTTATTGCTGCACCGAGCTTAGTATGGTATTTGTGGGACTTCAGCTCTGCAATACATTACTACTACTGGGGGTGCACAATAGGGAACTGCATCCATAATATACACAGTATACATTCCCTGCTGCCCCCATCACCAGTAATGTACCATATACAGCCTCCCATCACCAGAGATAATGTACTGTATACAGCCCCCGCTGCCTCCCATCACCAGAGATAATGTACCATATACAGCCCCCGCTGCCTCCCATCACCAGAGATAATGTACCATATACAGCCCCCGCTGCCTCCCATCACCAGAGATAATGTACCATATACAGCCCCCGCTGCCTCCCATCACCAGAGATAATGTACCATATACAGCCCCCACTGCCTCCCATCACCAGTAATGTACCATATACAGCCTCCCATCACCAGAGATAATGTACTGTATACAGCCCCCACTGCCTCCCATCACCAGAGATAATGTACTGTATACAGCCCCCGCTGCCTCCCATCACCAGAGATAATGTACTGTATACAGCCCCCGCTGCCTCCCATCACCAGAGATAATGTACCATATACAGCCTCCCATCACCAGAGATAATGTACCATATACAGCCCCCACTGCCTCCCATCACCAGAGATAATGTACCATATACAGCCCCCACTGCCTCCCATCACCAGTAATGTACCATATACAGTCTCCCATCACCAGAGATAATGTACTGTATACAGCCCCCACTGCCTCCCATCACCAGAGATGATGTACTTTATACAGCCCCCGCTGCCTCCATCACCAGAGATAATGTACTGTATACAGCCCCCGCTGCTTCCCATCACCAGAGATAATGTACTGTATACAGCCCCCGCTGCTCCCATCACCAGAGATAATGTACTGTATACAGCCCCCACTGCCTCCATCACCAGAGATAATATACCATATACAGCCCCCGCTGCCTCTATCACCAGAGATAATGTACCATATACAGCCCCCGCTGCCTCTATCACCAGAGATAATGTACTATATACAGCCCCCGCTGCCTCCCATCACCAGAGATAATGTACCATATACAGCCCCCGCTGCCTCCCATCACCAGAGATAATGTACTGTATACAGCCCCCGCTGGCTCCCATCACCAGAGATAATGTACTATATACAGCCCCCGCTGCCTCCATCACCAGAGATAATATACCATATACAGCCCCCGCTGCCTCCATCACCAGAGATAATGTACCATATACAACCCCCGCTGCCCCATCACCAGAGATAATATACCATATACAGCCCCCACTGCCTCCATCACCAGAGATAATGTACTATATACAGCCCCCACTGCCTCCATCACCAGAGATAATGTACCATATACAGCCCCCGCTGCCTCCCATCACCAGAGATAATGTACCATATACAGCCCCCGCTGCTCCCATCACCAGAGATAATGTACCATGTACAGCCCCCGCTGCCTCCATCACCAGAGATAATGTACCATATACAGCTCCCGCTGCCTCCATCACCAGAGATAATATACCATATACAGCTCCCGCTGCCTCCATCACCAAAGATAATATACCATATACAGCCCCCGCTGCCTCCATCACCAGAGATAATGTACCATATACAGCCCCCGCTGCCCCATCACCAGAGATAATGTACTATATACAGCCCCCACTGCCTCCATCACCAGAGATAATATACCATATACAGCCCCCGCTGCCTCCATCACCAGAGATAATATACCATATACAGCCCCCGCTGCCCCATCATCAGAGATAATGTACCATATACAGCCCCCGCTGCCTCCCATCACCAGAGATAATACTGTATACAGCCCCCGCTGCCTCCCATCACCAGAGATAAGGTACCATATACAGCCCCCGCTGCCTCCATCACCAGAGATAATATACCATATACAGCCCCCGCTGCCTCCATCACCAGAGATAATATACCATATACAGCCCCCGCTGCCTCCATCACCAGAGATAATGTACCATATACAGCCCCCGCTGCCTCCATCACCAGAGATAATGTACCATATACAGCCCCCGCTGCCCCATCACCAGAGATAATGTACCATATACAGCCCCCGCTGCCTCCCATCACCAGAGATAATACTGTATACAGCCCCCGCTGCCTCCCATCACCAGAGATAATGTACCATATACTGCCTCCACTGCCTCCATCACCAGAGATAATATACCATATACAGCCCCCGCTGCCTCCATCACCAGAGATAATATACCATATACAGCCCCCGCTGCTCCCATCACCAGAGATAATGTACCATATACAGCCCCCGCTGCTCCCATCACCAGAGATAATGTACCATATACAGCCCCCGCTGGCCCATCACCAGAGATAATGTACCGTATACAGCCCCCGCTGCTCCCATCACCAGAGATAATGTACCATATACAGCCCCCGCTGCCCCATCACCAGAGATAATGTACCGTATACAGCCCCCGCTGCTCCCATCACCAGAGATAATGTACCATATACAGCCCCCGCTGGCTCCCATCACCAGAGATAATGTACTATATACAGCCCCCACTGCCTCCATCACCAGAGATAATATACCATATACAGCCCCCGCTGCCTCCATCACCAGAGATAATGTACCATGGCCCTCATTCCGAGTTGTTCGCTCGGTATTTTTCATCGCATCGCAGTGAAAATCCGCTTAGTACGCATGCGCAAAGTTCGCACTGCGACTGCGCCAAGTAACTTTACTATGAAGAAAGTATTTTTACTCACGGCTTTTTCTTCGCTCCGGCGATCGTAATGTGATTGACAGGAAATGGGTGTTACTGGGCGGAAACACGGCGTTTCAGGGGCGTGTGGCTGAAAACGCTACCGTTTCCGGAAAAAACGCAGGAGTGGCCGGAGAAACGGTGGGAGTGCCTGGGCGAACGCTGGGTGTGTTTGTGACGTCAACCAGGAACGACAAGCACTGAACTGATCGCACAGGCAGAGTAAGTCTGGAGCTACTCTGAAACTGCTAAGTAGTTAGTAATCGCAATATTGCGAATACATCGGTCGCAATTTTAAGAAGCTAAGATTCACTCCCAGTAGGCGGCGGCTTAGCGTGTGTAACTCTGCTAAATTCGCCTTGCGACCGATCAACTCGGAATGAGGGCCCATATACAGCCCCCGCTGCCCCATCACCAGAGATAATATACCATATACAGCCCCCGCTGCCTCCATCACCAGAGATAATGTACCATATACAGCCCCCGCTGCCCCATCACCAGAGATAATATACCATATACAGCCCCCGCTGCCTCCATCACCAGAGATAATGTACTATATACAGCCCCCACTGCCTCCATCAACAGAGATAATGTACCATATACAGCCCCCGCTGCCTCCCATCACCAGAGATAATGTACCATATACAGCCCCCGCTGCTCCCATCACCAGAGATAATGTACCATGTACAGCCCCCGCTGCCTCCATCACCAGAGATAATATACCATATACAGCTCCCGCTGCCTCCATCACCAGAGATAATGTACCATATACAGCCCCCGCTGCCTCCATCACCAGAGATAATGTACCATATACAGCCCCTGCTGCCTCCCATCACCAGAGATAATACTGTATACAGCCCCCGCTGCCTCCCATCACCAGAGATAATGTACCATATACTGCCCCCGCTGCCTCCATCACCAGAGATATGGTACCATATACAGCCCCCGCTGCCTCCGTCACCAGAGATAATATACCATATACAGCCCCCGCTGCCTCCATCACCAGAGATAATATACCATATACAGCCCCCGCTGCCTCCATCACCAGAGATAATGTACCATATACAGCCCCCGCTGCCTCCATCACCAGAGATAATGTACCATATACAGCCCCCGCTGCCTCCATCACCAGAGATAATGTACCATATACAGCCCCCGCTGCCTTCATCACCAGAGATAATGTACCATATATAGCCCCCGCTGTCCCATCACCAGAGATAATGTACTATATACAGCCCCCACTGCCTCCATCACCAGAGATAATATACCATATACAGCCCCCGCTGCCTCCATCACCAGAGATAATGTACCATATACAGCCCCCGCTGCCCCATCACCAGAGATAATGTACCATATACAGCCCCCGCTGCCTCCCATCACCAGAGATAATACTGTATACAGCCCCCGCTGCCTCCCATCACCAGAGATAATGTACCATATACTGCCTCCATCACCAGAGATAATGTACCATATACAGCCCCCGCTGCCCCATCACCAGAGATAATGTACTATATACAGCCCCCGCTGCCTCCATCACCAGAGATAATGTACCATATACAGCCCCCGCTGCCCCATCACCAGAGATAATGTACTATATACAGCCCCCACTGCCTCCATCACCAGAGATAATATACCATATACAGCCCCCGCTGCCTCCATCACCAGAGATAATGTACCATATACAGCCCCCGCTGCCCCATCACCAGAGATAATGTACCATATACAGCCCCCGCTGCCTCCCATCACCAGAGATAATACTGTATACAGCCCCCGCTGCCTCCCATCACCAGAGATAATGTACCATATACTGCCTCCATCACCAGAGATAATGTACCATATATAGCCCCCGCTGCCCCATCACCAGAGATAATGTACCATATACAGCCCCCGCTACCTCCCATCACCAGAGATAATGTACTGTATACAGCCCCCGCTGCTCCCATCACCAGAGATAATGTACCATATACAGCCCCCGCTGCCCCATCACCAGAGATAATGTACCGTATACAGCCCCTGCTGCTCCCATCACCAGAGATAATGTACCATATACAGCCCCCGCTGCCCCATCACCAGAGATAATGTACCGTATACAGCCCCCGCTGCTCCCATCACTAGAGATAATGTACCATATACAGCCCCCGCTGGCTCCCATCACCAGAGATAATGTACCATGTGCAGCCCCCGCTGCCTCCATCACCAGAGATAATGTACCATATACAGCCCCCACTGCCCCATCACCAGAGATAATGTACTATATACAGCCCCCACTGCCTCCATCACCAGAGATAATATACCATATACAGCCCCCGCTGCCTCCATCACCAGAGATAATGTACCATATACAGCCCCCGCTGCCCCATCACCAGAGATAATGTACCGTATACAGCCCCCGCTGCTCCCATCACTAGAGATAATGTACCATATACAGCCCCCGCTGCCTCCCATCACCAGAGATAATACTGTATACAGCCCCCGCTGCCTCCCATCACCAGAGATAATGTACCATATACTGCCTCCACTGCCTCCATCACCAGAGATAATGTACCATATACAGCCCCCGCTGCCTCCCATCACCAGAGATAATGTACCATGTACAGCCCCCGCTGCTCCCATCACCAGAGATAATGTACCATATACAGCCCCCGCTGCCTCCCATCACCAGAGATAATATACCATATACAGCCCCCGCTGCCTCCATCACCAGAGATAATGTACCATATACAGCCCCCGCTGCCTCCATCACCAGAGATAATGTACCATATACAGCCCCCGCTGCCTCCATCACCAGAGATAATATACCATATACAGCCCCCGCTGCCTCCATCACCAGAGATAATGTACCATTTAAAGCCCCCCGCTGCCTCCATCACCAGAGATAATGTACCATATACAGCCCCCGCTGCCCCATCACCAGAGATAATGTACTATATACAGCCCCCACTGCCTCCATCACCAGAGATAATATACCATTTACAGCCCCCGCTGCTTCCATCACCAGAGATAATGTACCATATACAGCCCCCGCTGCCCCATCACCAGAGATAATGTACCATATACAGCCCCCGCTGCCTCCCATCACCAGAGATAATACTGTATACAGCCCCAGCTGCCTCCCATCACCAGAGATAATGTACCATATACTGCCTCCACTGCCTCCATCACCAGAGATAATGTACCATATACAGCCCCCGCTGCCCCATCACCAGAGATAATGTACCATATACAGCCCCCGCTGCCTCCTATCACCAGAGATAATGTACTGTATACAGCCCCCGCTGCCTCCATCACCAGAGATAATATACCATATACAGCCCCCGCTGCCTCCATCACCAGAGATAATGTACCATATACAGCCCCCGCTGCCCCATCACCAGAGATAATGTACTATATACAGCCCCCACTGCCTCCATCACCAGAGATAATGTACTATATACAGCCCCCGCTGCCCCATCACCAGAGATAATGTACTATATACAGCCCCCACTGCCTCCATCACCAGAGATAATGTACCATATACAGCCCCCGCTGCCTCCCATCACCAGAGATAATACTGTATACAGCCCCCGCTGCCTCCCATCACCAGAGATAATGTACCATATACTGCCTCCACTGTCTCCATCACCAGAGATAATGTACCATATACAGCCCCCGCTGCCCCATCACCAGAGATAATGTACCATATACAGCCCCCGCTGCCTCCCATCACCAGAGATAATATACCATATACAGCTCCCGCTGCCTCCATCACCAGAGATAATATACCATATAAAGCCCCCCGCTGCCCCATCACCAGAGATAATGTACCATATACAGCCCCCGCTGCCTCCCATCACCAGAGATAATACTGTATACAGCCCCCGCTGCCTCCCATCACCAGAGATAATACTGTATACAGCCCCCGCTGCCTCCCATCACCAGAGATAATGTACCATATACTGCCTCCACTACCAGAGATAATGTACCATATACAGCCCCCACTGCCTCCCATCACCAGAGATAATGTACCATATACAGCCCCCGCTGCCTCCCATCACCAGAGATAATGTACCATGTACAGCCCCCGCTGCCTCATCACCAGAGATAATATACCATATACAGCCCCCACTGCCTCCCATCACCAGAGATAATGTACCATATACTGCCTCCACTACCAGAGATAATGTACCATATACAGCCCCCACTGCCTCCCATCACCAGAGATATTGTACCATATACAGCCCCCGCTGCCTCCATCACCAGAGATAATGTACCATATACAGCCCCCGCTGCTCCCATCACCAGAGATAATATACCATATACAGCTCCCACTGCCTCCATCACCAGAGATAATATACCATATACAGCCCCCGCTGCCTCCATCACCAGAGATAATGTACCATATACAGCCCCCGCTGCCCCATCACCAGAGATAATGTACCGTATACAGCCCCCGCTGCTCCCATCACCAGAGATAATGTACCATATACAGCCCCCGCTGGCTCCCATCACCAGAGATAATGTACTTTCTCTAACGTCCTAAGTGGATGCTGGGGACTCCGTCAGGACCATGGGGAATAGCGGCTCCGCAGGAGACAGGGCACAAAAATAAAGCTTTAGGATCAGGTGGTGTGTTACTGGCTCCTCCCCCTATGACCCTCCTCCAAGCCTCAGTTAGGTTTTTGTGCCCGTCCGAGCAGGGTGCAATCTAGGTGGCTCTCTTAAAGAGCTGCTTAGAAAAAGTTTTTTAGGTTTTTTATTTTCAGTGAGTCCTGCTGTCAACAGGCTCACTGCATCGAGGGACTTAGGGGAGAGAATTTCAACTCACCTGCGTGCAGGATGGATTGGATTCTTAGGCTACTGGACACCATTAGCTCCAGAGGGAGTCGGAACACAGGTCTCGCCCTGGGGTTCGTCCCGGAGCCGCGCCGCCGACCCCCCTTACAGATGCTGAAGATTGAAGGTCCGGAAACAGGCGGCAGAAGGCTTTTCAGTCTTCATGAAGGTAGCGCACAGCACTGCAGCTGTGCGCCATTGTTGTCACACACTTCACACCAAGCGGTCACGGAGGGTGCAGGGCGCTGCTGGGGGCGCCCTGGGCAACAATATTTTATTACCTTAAGGCAAAAGAATACATCACATATAGCCATTAAGGCTATATGTATGTATTTAACCCATGCCACTTATCTAAATCCACGGGAGGAAAGTCCACCGAAATAGGGGGCGGGGCTTATTCTCCTCAGCACACAGCGCCATTTTCCTGCTCAGCTCCGCTGTGAGGAAGGCTCCCAGGACTCTCCCCTGCACTGCACTACAGAAACAGGGTAAAACAGAGAGGGGGGGCATTTTTTGGCGATATACTGGATATATTTAAGCTGCTATAAGGAACAACACTTATATAAGGTTGTTCCCATATATATTATAGCGCTTGGGTGTGTGCTGGCAAACTCTCCCTCTGTCTCCCCAAAGGGCTAGTGGGGTCCTGTCTTCGATAAGAGCATTCCCTGTGTGTCTGCTGTATGTCGGTACGTGTGTGTCGACATGTATGAGGACGATGTTGGCGTGGAGGCAGAGCAATTGCCGATAATGGTGATGTCACCCCCCAGGGAGTCGACACCGGAATGGATGGCTTTGTTTATGGAATTACGTGATAATGTCAGCACATTACAAAAATCAGTTGACGACATGAGACGGCCGGCAAACCAGTTAGTACCTGCCCAGGCGTCTCAGACACCGTCAGGGGCTGTAAAGCGCCCTTTACCTCAGTCGGTCGACACAGACCCAGACACAGACACTGAATCTAGTGTCGACGGTGATGAAACAAACGTATTTTCAAGTAGGGCCACACGTTATATGATCACGGCAATGAAGGAGGCTTTGCATATCTCTGATGCTGCAAGTACCACAAAAAGGGGTATTATGTGGGGGGTGAAAAAACTACCTGTAGTTTTTCCTGAATCAGAGGAATTAAATGATGTATGTGATGAAGCGTGGTTTAACCCAGATAGAAAAATGCTAATTTCAAAAAAGTTATTAGCATTATACCCTTTCCCGCCAGAGGTTAGGGCGCGCTGGGAAACACCCCCTAGGGTGGATAAGGCGCTCACACGCTTATCAAAACAAGTGGCGTTACCGTCTCCAGATACGGCCGCCCTCAAGGATCCAGCAGATAGGAGACTGGAAACTACCCTAAAAAGTATATACACACATACTGGTGTTATACTGCGACCGGCCATCGCCTCAGCCTGGATGTGCAGTGCTGGGGTCGTCTGGTTGGATTCCCTGACTGAAAATATTGATACCCTGGATAGGGACAGTATTTTATTGACTATAGAGCAATTAAAGGATGCTTTCCTTTATATGCGAGATGCGCAGAGAGATATTTGCACTCTGGCATCGAGAGTAAATGCGATGTCCATATCTGCCAGAAGGAGTTTATGGACGCGACAGTGGTCAGGTGATGCGGATTCCAAACGACATATGGAAGTATTGCCGTATAAAGGGGAGGAATTATTTGGCGTCTGTCTATCGGATCTGGTGGCCACGGCAACTGCCGGAAAATCCACCTTTTTACCTCAGACCCCCTCCCAACAGAAAAAGACACCGTCTTTTCAGCCGCAGTCCTTTCGGTCCTATAAGAACAAGCGGACAAAAGGACAGTCATATCTGCCTAGGGGCAGAGGAAGGGGTAAGAGAGGGCAGCAAGCAGCCCCTGCCCAGGAACAGAAGCCCTCCCAGGGTTCTGCAAAGCCCTCAGCATGACGCTGGGGCCTTACAAGCGGACTCAGGAACGGTGGGGGGTCGACTCAAGAATTTCAGCGCACAGTGGGCTTGCTCACAGGTGGACCCCTGGATTCTGCAGGTAGTATCTCAGGGTTACAGGTTGGAATTCGAGAAGTCTCCCCCTCGCCGGTTCCTAAAGTCTGCTTTGCCAACGTCTCCCTCAGACAGGGAGACTGTATTGGAAGCCATTCACAAGCTGTTTGCTCAGCAGGTGATAGTCAAGGTACCCCTCCTACAACAGGGAAAGGGGTATTACTCCACGCTATTTGTGGTACCGAAGCCGGACGGCTCGGTAAGACCTATTCTAAATCTGAAATCTTTGAACCTGTACATACAAAAATTCAAGTTCAAGATGGAGTCACTCAGAGCAGTGATAGCGAATCTGGAAGAAGGGGACTTTATGGTGTCCCTGGACATAAAGGATGCTTACCTGCATGTCCCAATTTGCCCTTCACATCAAGGGTACCTCAGGTTCGTGGTGCAAAACTGTCATTATCAGTTTCAGACGCTGCCGTTTGGATTGTCCACGGCACCTCGGGTCTTTACCAAGGTAATGGCCGAAATGATGATTCTTCTGCGAAGAAGAGGCGTATTAATTATCCCTTACTTGGACGATCTCCTGATAAGGGCAAGGTCCAGAGAACAGCTGGAGGACGGAGTAGCACTAACCCAAGTAGTGCTGCAACAACACGGGTGGATTCTGAATTTTCCAAAATCTCAGTTGACCCCGACAACACGTCTGCTGTTCCTGGGAATGATTCTGGACACGGTTCAGAAAAAGGTGTTTCTTCCGGAGGAGAAAGCCAGGGAGTTATCCGAACTTGTCAGGAACCTCCTAAAACCAGGGACAGTGTCTGTACATCAATGCACAAGAGTCCTGGGAAAGATGGTGGCTTCTTACGAAGCGATTCCATTCGGCAGATTCCACGCACGAACTTTTCAGTGGGATCTGCTGGACAAATGGTCCGGATCGCATCTGCAGATGCATCAGCGGATAACCTTATCGCCACGGACAAGGGTGTCTCTTCTGTGGTGGTTGCAGAGTGCTCATCTGTTAGAGGGCCGCAGATTCGGCATACAGGACTGGGTCCTGGTGACCACGGATGCCAGTCTGAGAGGCTGGGGAGCGGTCACACAAGGAAGAAACTTCCAGGGAGTATGGTCAAGCCTGGAGATGTCTCTTCACATAAATATACTGGAGCTAAGAGCGATTTACAATGCTCTAAGTCTGGCAAAACCCCTGCTTCAGGGTCAGCCGGTGTTGATCCAGTCGGACAACATCACGGCAGTCGCCCACGTAAACAGACAGGGCGGCACAAGAAGCAGGACAGCAATGGCAGAAGCTGCAAGGATTCTTCACTGGGCGGAAGATCATGTGATAGCACTGTCAGCAGTATTCATTCCGGGACAACTGGGAAGCCGACTTCCTCAGCAGACACGATCTACACCCGGGAGAGTGGGGACTTCATCCAGAAGTCTTCCACATGATTGTGAACCGTTGGGAAAAACCAATGGTGGATATGATGGCGTCCCGCCTCAACAAAAAACTGGACAGGTATTGCGCCAGGTCAAGAGATCCTCAGGCAATAGCTGTGGACGCTCTGGTAACACCGTGGGTGTTCCAGTCAGTGTATGTGTTCCCTCCTCTGCCTCTCATACCAAAAGTACTGAGAATTATACGGCAGAAGGGAGTAAAAACGATACTAGTGGCTCCGGATTGGCCAAGAAGAACTTGGTACCCGGAACTTCAAGAGATGCTCACGGAGGATCCGTGGCCTCTACCTCTAAGACGGGACCTGCTTCAGCAGGGACCGTGTCTATTCCAAGACTTACCGCGGCTGCGTTTGACGGCATGGCGGTTGAACGCCGAATTCTAAAGGAAAAAGGCATTCCGGAAGAGGTCATTCCTACACTGGTAAAAGCCAGGAAGGAGGTGACTGCACAACATTATCACCGCATTTGGAGAAAATATGTTGCGTGGTGTGAGGCCAGGAAGGCCCCCACGGAGGAATTTCAACTGGGTCGATTCCTACATTTCCTGCAAACAGGATTGTCTATGGGCCTCAAATTGGGGTCCATTAAGGTTCAAATTTCGGCCCTGTCGATTTTCTTCCAGAAAGAATTGGCTTCAGTTCCTGAAGTCCAGACTTTTGTAAAAGGAGTACTACATATACAGCCCCCGGTTGTGCCCCCAGTGGCACCGTGGGATCTTAAGGTAGTCTTGGATTTTCTCAAATCCCATTGGTTTGAGCCGCTCAAATCGGTGGAGCTGAAGTATCTCACATGGAAAGTAACCATGCTACTGGCCCTGGCTTCAGCCAGGAGAGTATCAGAATTGGCGGCTTTATCATATAAGAGCCCATATCTGATTTTCCATACGGACAGGGCAGAACTGCGGACGCGTCCTCATTTTCTGCCTAAGGTGGTGTCAGCGTTTCACCTGAACCAGCCTATTGTGGTGCCTGCGGCTACTAACGAGTTGGAGGATTCCAAGTTGTTGGACGTGGTCCGGGCATTGAAAATATATATTTCAAGAACGGCGGGAGTCAGAAAGTCTGACTCATTGCTTATATTGTATGCACCCAACAAGATGGGTGCTCCTGCTTCTAAGCAGACGATTGCTCGTTGGATTTGTAGCACAATTCAACTTGCACATTCTGTGGCAGGCTTGCCACAACCTAAATCTGTCAAGGCCCATTCCACAAGGAAAGTGGGCTCATCCTGGGCGGCTGCCCGGGGAGTCTCGGCATTACAACTCTGCCGAGCTGCTACTTGGTCAGGGGCAAATACGTTTGCAAAATTCTACAAATTTGATACCCTGGCTGAGGAGGACCTTGAGTTCTCTCATTCGGTGCTGCAGAGTCATCCGCACTCTCCCGCCCGTTTGGGAGCTTTGGTATAATCCCCATGGTCCTGACGGAGTCCCCAGCATCCACTTAGGACGTTAGAGAAAATAAGAATTTACTTACCGATAATTCTATTTCTCGTAGTCCGTAGTGGATGCTGGGCGCCCATCCCAAGTGCGGATTGTCTGCAATACTTGTACATAGTTATTGTTACAAAAAAAAAAAAATCGGGTTGTTATTTGTTGTGAGCCGTCTGTTCAGAGGCTCCTACGTTTGTCATACTGTTAACTGGGTTCAGATCACAAGTTATACGGTGTGATTGGTGTGGCTGGTATGAGTCTTACCCGGGGTTCAATATCCTTCCTTATTGTGTACGCTCGTCCGGGCACAGTATCCTAACTGAGGCTTGGAGGAGGGTCATAGGGGGAGGAGCCAGTACACACCACCTGATCCTAAAGCTTTATTTTTGTGCCCTGTCTCCTGCGGAGCCGCTATTCCCCATGGTCCTGACGGAGTCCCCAGCATCCACTACGGACTACGAGAAATAGAATTATCGGTAAGTAAATTCTTATTATATACAGCCCCCGCTGCCTCAATCACCAGAGATAATGTACCATATACAGCCCCCGCTGGCTCCCATCACCAGAGATAATGTACTATATACAGCCCCCGCTGCCTCAATCACCAGAGATAATGTACCATATACAGCCCCCGCTGCCCCATCACCAGAGATAATATACCATATACAGCCCCCGCTGCCTCCATCACCAGAGATAATGTACTATATACAGCCCCCACTGCCTCCATCACCAGATACAATGTACCATATACAGCCCCCGCTGCCTCCCATCACCAGAGATAATGTACTATATACAGCCCCTGCTGCTCCCATCACCAGAGATAATGTACCATGTACAGCCCCTGCTGCCTCCATCACCAGAGATAATATACCATATACAGCTCCCGCTGCCTCCATCACCAGAGAAAATATACCATATACAGCCCCCGCTGCCTCCATCACCAGAGATAATGTACCATATACAGCCCCCGCTACCCCATCACCAGAGATAATGTACTATATACAGCCCCCACTGTCTCCATCACCAGAGATAATATACCATATACAGCCCCCGCTGCCTCCATCACCAGAGATAATGTACCATATACAGCCCCCGCTGCCCCATCACCAGAGATAATGTACCATATACAGCCCCCGCTGCCTTCATCACCAGAGATAATGTACCATGTACAGCCCCCGCTGCCCCCATCACCAGAGATAATATACCGTATACAGCCCCCGCTGCCTCCATCACCAGAGATAATGTACCATATACTGCCCCCGCTGCCCCATCACCAGAGATAATGTACCATATACAGCCCCCGCTGCCTCCATCACCAGAGATAATGTACCATGTACAGCCCCCGCTGCCTCCCATCACCAGAGATAATGTGCCATATACAGCCCCCGCTGCCTCCATCACCAGAGATAATGTACCATGTACAGCCCCCGCTGCCTCCATCACCAGAGATAATGTACCATATACAGCCCCCACTGCCTCCATCACCAGAGATAATGTACCATATACAGCCCCCATCACCAGAGATAATGTACCATATACATCCCCCACTGCCCCCATCACCAGAGATAATGTACCATGTACAGCCCCCGCTGCCTCCATCACCAGAGATAATATACCATATACAGCTCCCACTGCCTCCTTCACCGGAGATAATGTACCATATACAGCCCCCGCTGCCCCATCACCAGAGATAATGTACCATATACAGCCCCCGCTTCCGCATCACCAGAGATAATATAACATATACAGCCCCCGCTTCCGCATCACCAGAGATAATATAACATATACAGCCCCCGCTGCCTCCCATCACCAGAGATAATGTGCCATATACAGCCCCCGCTGCCTCCATCACCAGAGATAATGTACCATGTACAGCCCCCGCTGCCTCCATCACCAGAGATAATGTACCATATACAGCTCCCACTGCCTCCATCACCAGATAATGTACCATATACAGCCCCCGCTGCCCCATCACCAGAGATAATATAACATATTCAGCCCCCGCTGCCTCCCATCACCAGAAATAATGTGCCATATACAGCCCCCGCTGCCTCCATCACCAGAGATAATGTACCATGTACAGCCCCCGCTGCCTCCATCACCAGAGATAATATACCATATACAGCTCCCACTGCCTCCATCACCAGAGATAATGTACCATGTAAAGCCCCCGCTGCCTCCATCACCAGAGATAATGTACCATATACAGCCCCCACTGCCTCCATCACCAGAGATAATGTACCATATACAGCCCCCACTGCCTCCATCACCAGAGATAATGTACCATATACAGCCCCCGCTGCCTCCATCACCAGAGATAATGTACCATATACAGCCCCCGCTGCCCCATCACCAGAGATAATGTACCATATACAGCCCCCGCTGCCTCCCATCACCAGAGATAATACTGTATACAGCCCCCGCTGCCTCCCATCACCAGAGATAATGTACCATATACTGCCTCCATCACCAGAGATAATGTACCATATACAGCCCCCGCTGCCCCATCACCAGAGATAATGTACCATATACAGCCCCCGCTACCTCCCATCACCAGAGATAATGTACTGTATACAGCCCCCGCTGCCTCCCATCACCAGAGATAATGTACCATATACTGCCTCCACTGCCTCCATCACCAGAGATAATGTACCATATACAGCCCCCGCTGCCCCATCACCAGAGATAATGTACCATATACAGCCCCCGCTGCCTCCCATCACCAGAGATAATGTACTGTATACAGCCCCCGCTGCCTCCATCACCAGAGATAATATACCATATACAGCTCCCGCTGCCTCCATCACCAGAGATAATATACCATATACAGCCCCCGCTGCCTCCATCACCAGAGATAATGTACCATATACAGCCCCCGCTGCCCCATCACCAGAGATAATGTACCATATACTGCCCCCGCTGCCTCCATCACCAGAGATAATGTACCATATACAGCCCCCACTGCCTCCATCACCAGAGATAATGTACCATATACTGCCCTCGCTGCCCCATCACCAGAGATAATGTACCATATACAGCCCCCATCACCAGAGATAATGTACCATATACATCCCCCACTGCCCCCATCACCAGAGATAATGTACCATATACTGCCCCCGCTGCCTCCATCACCAGAGATAATGTACCATATACAGCCCCCGCTGCTCCCAACACCAGAGATAATGTACCATATACAGCCCCCGCTGCTCCCAACACCAGAGATAATGTACCATATACAGCCCCCGCTGCCCCATCACCAGAGATAATATACCATATACAGCCCCGCTGCCTCCATCACCAGAGATAATGTACTATATACAGCCCCCACTGCCTCCCTCACCAGAGATAATGTACCATATACAGCCTCCATCACCAGAGATAATGTACCATATACAGCCCCCACTACCTCCACCAGAGATAATGTACCATATACAGCCCCCGCTGCCTCCCATCACCAGAGATAATACTGTATACAGCCCCCGCTGCCTCCCATCACCAGAGATAATGTACCATATACTGCCTCCACTGCCTCCATCACCAGAGATAATGTACCATATACAGCCCCCGCTGCCCCATCACCAGAGATAATGTACCATATACAGCCCCCGCTGCCTCCCATCACCAGAGATAATGTACTGTATACAGCCCCCGCTGCCTCCATCACCAGAGATAATATACCATATACAGCTCCCGCTGCCTCCATCACCAGAGATAATATACCATATACAGCCCCCGCTGCCTCCATCACCAGAGATAATGTACCATATACAGCCCCCGCTGCCCCATCACCAGAGATAATGTACCATATACAGCCCCCGCTGCCTCCCATCACCAGAGATAATACTGTATACAGCCCCCGCTGCCTCCATCACCAGAGATAATGTACCATATACAGCCCCCGCTGCCCCATCACCAGAGATAATGTACCATATACAGCACCCGCTGCCTCCCATCACCAGAGATAATACTGTATACAGCCCCCGCTGCCTCCCATCACCAGAGATAATGTACCATATACTGCCTCCACTGCCTCCATCACCAGAGATAATGTACCATATACAGCCCCCACTGCCTCCCATCACCAGAGATAATGTACCATATACAGCCCCCGCTGCCTCCCATCACCAGAGATAATGTACCATATACTGCCTCCACTGTCTCCATCACCAGAGATAATGTACCATATACAGCCCCCGCTGGCTCCCATCACCAGAGATAATGTACTATATACAGCCCCCGCTGCCTCAATCACCAGAGATAATGTACCATATACAGCCCCCGCTGCCCCATCACCAGAGATAATAAACCATATACAGCCCCCGCTGCCTCCATCACCAGAGATAATGTACTATATACAGCCCCCACTGCCTCCATCACCAGAGATAATGTACTATATACAGCCCCTGCTGCTCCCATCACCAGAGATAATGTACCATGTACAGCCCCTGCTGCCTCCATCACCAGAGATAATATACCATATACAGCTCCCGCTGCCTCCATCACCAGAGATAATGTACCATATACAGTCCCCGCTGCCCCATCACCAGAGATAATGTACCATATACAGCCCCCGCTGCCTTCATCACCAGAGATAATGTACCATATACAGCCCCCGCTGCCTCCCATCACCAGAGATAATGTACCATGTACAGCCCCCGCTGCCCCCATCACCAGAGATAATATACCGTATACAGCCCCCGCTGCCTCCATCACCAGAGATAATGTACCGTATACAGCCCCCGCTGCCCCATCACCAGAGATAATGTACCATATACAGCCCCCGCTGCCTCCATCACCAGAGATAATGTGCCATATACAGCCCCCGCTGCCTCCATCACCGGAGATAATGTACCATGTACAGCCCCCGCTGCCTCCATCACCAGAGATAATGTACCATATACAGCCCCCGCTGCCCCCATCACCAGAGATAATGTACCATATACATCCCCCGCTGCCCCCATCACCAGAGATAATGTACCATATACAGCCCCCGCTGCCCCATCACCAGATAATGTACCATATACAGCCCCCGCTGCCCCATCACCAGAGATAATATAACATATTCAGCCCCCGCTGCCTCCCATCACCAGAAATAATGTGCCATATACAGCCCCCGCTGCCTCCATCACCAGAGATAATATACCATATACAGCCTCCGCTGCCTCCATCACCAGAGATAATGTACCATATACAGCCCCCACTGCCTCCATCACCAGAGATAATGTACCATGTACTGCCCCCGCTGCCCCCATCACCAGAGATAATGTACCATATACAGCCCCCGCTGCCCCATCACCAGAGATAATGTACCATATACAGCCCCCGCTGCCTCCATCACCAGAGATAATGTACCATATACAGCCCCTGCTGCCTCTATCACCAGAGATAATGTACCATATACAGCTCCCACTGCCTCCATCACCAGAGATAATGTACCATATACAGCCCCCGCTGCTCCCA
This sequence comes from Pseudophryne corroboree, assembly GCF_028390025.1. Classification (NCBI taxonomy): domain Eukaryota; kingdom Metazoa; phylum Chordata; class Amphibia; order Anura; family Myobatrachidae; genus Pseudophryne; species Pseudophryne corroboree. The sequence goes on along the minus strand of NC_086453.1, from coordinate 56,459,334 downwards.
TCACCAGAGATAATATACCATATATAGCTCCCGCTGCCCCATCACCAGAGATAATGTACCGTATATTTCTCTAACGTCCTAGAGGATGCTGGGGACTCCGTAAGGACCATGGGGAATAGACGTGCTCCGCAGGAGATAGGGCACTTTAAGAAAGACTTTAGGATTCTGGGTGTGCACTGGCACCTCCCTCTATGCCCCTCCTCCTGACCTCAGTTAGGGAAACTGTGCCCAGAGGAGACGGACAGTACGAGGAAAGGATTTTAGTTAACCTAAGGGCAAGATTCATACCAGCCACACCAATCACACCGCATAACCTGTGATAAACTATCCAGTTAACAGCATGAACAACAACATAGACTCGGTTCGAACCGATGAAACTATAACATAACCCTTATGTAAGCAATAACTATATACAAGTCTTGCAGAAGAAGTCCGCACTTGGGACGGGCGCCCAGCATCCTCTACGGACTACGAGAAATAGATTTACCGGTAAGTAAAATCTTATTTTCTCTAACGTCCTAGAGGTTGCTGGGGACTCCGTAAGGACCATGGGGATTATACCAAAGCTCCCAAACGGGCGGGAGAGTGCGGATGACTCTGCAGCACCGATTGAGCAAACAGGAGGTCCTCCTCAGCCAGGGTATCAAACTTATAGAACTTTGCAAAGGTGTTTGACCCCGACCAAGTAGCTGCTCGGCACAACTGTAATGCCGAGACCCCTCGGGCAGCCGCCCAAGAAGAGCCCACCTTCCTAGTGGAATGGGCCTTAACCGATTTAGGCAATGGTAATCCTGCCGTAGAATGCGCCAGCTGAATCGTGTTACAGATCCAGCGAGCAATAGTCTGCTTTGAAGCAGGAGCGCCAACCTTGTTGGCCGCATACAGAACAAACAGAGCTTCAGTCTTCCTGATCCTAGCGGTTCTGGACACATAAATCTTCAAAGCCCTGACCACATCCAGGGACTCGGAATCCCCCAAGTCCCGCGTAGCCACAGGCACGACAATAGGTTGGTTCATATGAAAAGATGAGACCACCTTTGGCAGAAATTGGGGACGACTCCTCAATTCTGCCCTATCCTCATAGTCGACACTAGAGTCAGTCTGTGTCGGTATCTGTGTCAGTGATCTGGGATATGGTGCGTTTTTGAGACCCGGAAGGTCCTGGTGCCACAAGGACAGGCATGGTCTGAGTACCTGACTGATCCCTAGCTTCAGCCTTGTCTAATCGTTTATGCAGTAAATTTACATTTGCATTCAAGACATTCCACATATCCACCCAGTCCGGTGTCGGCGTTACCGACGGCGACCTGACCATCATGCACTCCGCCTCCTCCTTAGGTGAGCCTTCCTCATCAAACATGACGACACACACGTACCGACACACTTCACACACACAGGGAATCTCTTTTCTGAAGACAGGTTCCCCCTGAGGCCCTTTGGAGAGGCAGAGAAAGAGTATGCCAGCACACACCCCAGCGCTATATGTCCCTGGAGAAAAACACAGAATGTGTACCCAGTAGCGCTGCTGTAGTGTATAAACGCCAATAATGTGCCCCCCCACCCCACCCTCTACTTTAAAACCCCCTTTCACCGTGTGTCAAGCAGGGGAGAGTCCGGGGAGCTTCCTCTCAGCGGTGCTGTGTAGAGAAAATGGCGCTGGTGAGTGCTGAGGGTGAAGCCCCGCCCCCTCGGCGGCGGGCTTCTATTCCGCTCAAACTTATTAAAAAATGGCGGGGGCTCTTTTATATACATGTACAGTGCCCACCTGTACATGTATATACACTTTTGCCATAGTAGAGGTGTTTTATTGCTGCCCAGGGCGCCCCCCCTGCGCCCTGCACCCATACAGTGACCGGAGTGTGTGAGGTGTAGTGGAGCAATGACGCACAGCTGCAGTGCTGTGCGTAACCTCTGTGAAGCAACGAAGGGTTCTGCCGCCTGAGACGCCTTCTGTCTTCATTTCTTCTGGCTCTGTGAAGAGAACGGCGGCGCGGCTCTGGGGTGAACGCCCAGGCCGAACCTGTGTTCATTCCCTCTGGAGCTAATGGTGTCCAGTAGCCAAGAAAGCAGAGCCTAACATTTAAGTAGGTCTGCTCCTCTCTCCTCAGTCCCTCGATGCAGGGAGCCTGTTGCCAGCAGTGCTCCCTGAAAAAGAGAAAAAATCCTAACAAAAATGCTTTCTAAGCAGGAAACTCAGGAGAGTTCCCTGCAGTGCACCCATTCTCCTCTGGGCACAGTCGGTGGAATTGAAATATCTCACTTGGAAAGTGGTTATGTTATTGGCCTTGGCTTCTGCGAGGCGTGTTTCGGAATTGGCGGCTTTGTCGTATAAAAGCCCTTACCTGGTTTTTCATGTGGATAGGGCAGAATTGAGGACTCGTCCTCAATTTCTGCCAAAGGTGGTCTCATCTTTTCATATGAACCAACCTATTGTCGTGCCTGTGGCTACGCGGGACTTCCGAGTCCCTGGATGTGGTCAGGGCTTTGAAGATTTATGTGTCCAGAACCGCTAGGATCAGGAAGACTGAAGCTCTGTTTGTTCTGTATGCGGCCAACAAGGTTGGCGCTCCTGCTTCAAAGCAGACTATTGCTCGCTGGATCTGTAACACGATTCAGCAGGCGCATTCTACGGCAGGATTACCATTGCCTAAATCGGTTAAGGCCCATTCCACTAGGAAGGTGGGCTCTTCTTGGGCGGCTGCCCGAGGGGTCTCGGCATTACAGTTGTGCCGAGCAGCTACTTGGTCGGGGTCAAACACCTTTGCAAAGTTCTATAAGTTTGATACCCTGGCTGAGGAGGACCTCCTGTTTGCTCAATCGGTGCTGCAGAGTCATCCGCACTCTCTCGCCCGTTTGGGAGCTTTGGTATAATCCCCATGGTCCTTACGGAGTCCCCAGCATCCTCTAGGACGTTAGAGAAAATAAGATTTTACTTACCGGTAAATCTATTTCTCGTAGTCCGTAGAGGATGCTGGGCGCCCGTCCCAAGTGCGGACTTCTTCTGCAAGACTTGTATATAGTTATTGCTTACATAAGGGTTATGTTATAGTTTCATCGGTTCGAACCGAGTCTATGTTGTTGTTCATGCTGTTAACTGGATAGTTTATCACAGGTTATACGGTGTGGATGGTGTGGGCTGGTATGAATCTTGCCCTTAGGTTAACTAAAATCCTTTCCTCGTACTGTCCGTCTCCTCTCTGGGCACAGTTTCCCTAACTGAGGTCTGGAGGAGGGGCATAGAGGGAGGAGCCAGTGCACACCCAGAATCCTAAAGTCTTTCTTAAAGTGCCCATGTCTCCTGCGGAGCCCGTCTATTCCCCATGGTCCTTACGAGTCCCCAGCATCCTCTACGGACTACGAGAAATAGATTTACCGGTAAGTAAAATCTTATTATTCCCTGCAGCACTCCATCAGCTTATATAATATACAGCATACATAATGTAACACAACTTACACTATATTTGTGAATACAACTTGAACTCTGCAAAGTGACCAGTTTATTAAAAAAAAAAAAAAAAAAAAGTTCAATGTTATTTGTATATTGTTATGGTAACGTGCCTACCAATAGGACCTTTCTATGTTACCGTGCACTGGGTAAAATGAAACCAATGATATGATATTCGAAAGCTTGGTGTGATAAGTCACATGTGACCTTTCCGACCAGTAAAAACATTGGAACAGTCTTTGTATTCTGGGGATTCATTACTAGCATTACTATAGAGCCTATTAGTTACACACGGCACGTTGTGTCACTGAACGACACATTGTGCCTTGTGGGGGGCCTGCATTGGCAAGTGCTCACTTGCCGATGGCGGGGGTGGGGGCATGCTGCATTCGGCAGCATGGCGTCGCTAACGACACCCCCATGTCTTCTTGCATGTTCAAAAGATCTGGGGCAGTTGTTAGCGACCCGCAGGGGCGCACATTGGTGTCGGGCATTCACACAGAACGATGTACAGATGTGTCGTTCTAAACGTTCGGGAAAGCCCACATCGTGGCTCTAATCGTTCCATGTGTACCCATTAGAGAGTGCATGCCTGATCCCTTCTCTCATGCCAGCTGGTGCCCACACTGATATTGCATGCAGCTCACAGTGAGGGGAGGATTGCTAAGAGATATGTTACATGTAGTCCTTCCGGATTGTTTTTCTGGTGTTGTAGGTTCTGGTATGCTGTAAAGGTGGGTACACACGGCATGATGTGTCACTGAATGACACATCGTGTCCAGCGGGGGGGCAAAGGGGGGGGGGGGCCCGCATCGGTAAGTACATACACACATGCCGATACCGGCAGCGTCGAACAGCAGTGCGGGGGCCGTGCTGCATGGCATCGCTATTGACAGCCCCAGATCTTCTTTCACGTTCAGAAGATATGAGGCTGTCGCCAGCGACCCGCGGGTGTGCGCATCGGTATTGTTCATATACACGGAACGATGTGTCGTTCCGATTAATCGGGAATGCCCACATCGTGGCTTTATTCGTTCTGTGTGTACCCACCCTTAGGCTACAACATCTGAAGGGTGTAAACTCCCTTTGGTTCATTTAGTGGTAACTCTGCTGCTGCTCCGTTCACATGTAAGTGATGGATGTATGCTCATGGGGCTTTTGAGCCTTTCAGCGTACAGTCCAATTATATACTCTATCATTTGTATCCTGAAAGGCTAAAATATATATATATATATATATATAATATATATATATATATATATATATATATATATATATATAATTTCTCTAACGTCCTAAGTGGATGCTGGGGACTCCGTCAGGACCATGGGGTTTAGCGGCTCCGCAGGAGACAAGGCACAATAATAAAAGCTTTAGGATCAAGTGGTGTGCACTGGCTCCTCCCCCTATGACCCTCCTCCAAGCCTCAGTTAGATTTTTGTGCCCGGCCGAGAAGGGTGCAATCTAGGTGGCTCTCCTGAGCTGCTTAGAATAAAAGTTTAAGTTAGGTTTTTTTATTTTCAGTGAGTCCTGCTGGCAACAGGCTCACTGCTACGAGGGACTTAGGGGAGAGAAGTAAACTCACCTGCGTGCAGGATGGATTTGCTTCTTAGGCTACTGGACACCATTAGCTCCAGAGGGAGTCGGAACACAGGTCTCACCCTGGGGTTCGTCCCGGAGCCGTGCCGCCGACCCCCCTTGCAGATGCCGAAGTTGAAGAGGTCCAGAGGTCCAGAAACAGGCGGCAGAAGACTTTCAGTCTTCATAAGGTAGCGCACAGCACTGCAGCTGTGCGCCATTGTTGTCAGCACACTTCATACCAGCGGTCACTGAGGGTGCAGGGCGCTGGGGGGGGCGCCCTGGGCAGCAATGTATTATACCTTTTTTATGGCTAAAATACATCACATATAGCCCTTGAGGCTATATGGATGTATTTAACCCCTGCCAGATCTCACAAACTCCGGGAGAAGAGCCCGCCGTTTTAGGGGGCGGGGCCTATTCTCCTCAGCACACGGCGCCATTTTCCTGCTCAGCTCTGCTGTGAGGAAGGCTCCCAGGCTCTCCCCTGCACTGCACTACAGAAACAGGGTTAAAACAGAGAGGGGGGGCACTTATTTGGCGATATGATTACATATGTGAAAATGCTATAAGGGAAAACACTTGTACAAGGGGTTGTCCCTGTATAATTATAGCGTTTTTGGTGTGTGCTGGCAAACTCTCCCTCTGTCTCCCCAAAGGGCTAGTGGGGTCCTGTCCTCTATCAGAGCATTCCCTGTGTGTGTGCTGTGTGTCGGTACGTGTGTGTCGACATGTAGGAGGACGATGTTGGTGAGGAGGCGGAGCAAATTGCCTGTATTGGTGATGTCACTCTCTAGGGAGTCGACACCGGAATGGATGGCTTATTTAGGAATTACGAGGTCGGTTGACGACATGAGACGGCCGGCAAACAAATTAGTACCTGTCCAGGCGTCTCAGACACCGTCAGGGGCTTGTAAAAACGCCCATTTACCTCAGTTGGTCGACATAGACACAGACACGGACACTGACTTCAGTGTCGACGGTAAAAAAACAAACGTATTTTCCTTTAGGGCCACACGTTACATGTTAAGGGCAATGAAGGAGGTGTTACATATTTCTGATACTACAAGTACCACAAATAAGGGTATTATGTAGGGTGGGAATAATCTACTTGTAGTTTTTCCTGAATCAGATAAATTAAAGTGTGTGATGATACGTGGGTTTCCTCCGATAGAAAATTATTGGAGGTATACCTTTTCCCTCCAGAAGTGAGGGCGAGTTGGGAAACACACCTTAGGGTGGATAAGGCGCTCACACGCTTATAAAAACAAGTGGCGTTACCGTCTCCAGATACGGCCGCCCTCAAAGAGCCAGCTGATAGGAAGCTGAAAAATATCCTAAAAAGTATATACACACATACTGGTGTTATACTACGACCAGCAATCGCCTCAGCCTGGATGTGCAGCGCTGGGGGGGCTTGGTCGGATTTCCTGACTGAAAATATTGATACCCTTGACAGGAACAATATTTTATTGACTATAGAGCATTTTAAGGATGCATTTCTATATATGCGAGATGCGCAGAGGGATATTTGCATTCTGGCATCAAGAGTAGATGTGATGTCCATATCTGCCAGACGATGTTTATAGACACGACAGTGGTCAGGTGATGCAGATTCCAGACGGCACATGGAAATATTGCCGTATAAAGGGGCGGTCCATCGGACCTGGTGGCCATGGCAACAGCTGGAAAATCCACTTTTGTTACCCCAAGTCACATCTCAGCAGAAAAGGACACAGTCTTTTCAGTCTCAGTCCTTTCGTACCCATAAAGGCAGGCGGGCAAAAGGCCTGTCATATCTGCCCAGGGTTAGAGGAAAGGGAAGAAGACTGCAGCAGGCAGCCCATTCCCAGGAACAGAAGTCCTCCACAGCTTCTGCCAAGTCCGCAGCATGACGCTGGGGCCATACAAGCGGACTCAGGTGCGGTGGGGGGTCATCTCAAGAGTTTCAGCACGCAGTGGGCTCACTCGCAAGTGGACTCCTGGATCCTACACGTAGTATCCCAGGTGTACATTGGAAATTCGAGACGTCTTCCCCTCACAAGTTCCTGAAGTCTGCTTTACCAACGTCTCCCTCCGACAGGGAGGCAGTATTGGAAAAAAATTCACAGGCTGTATTCCCAGCAGGTGATAATCAAAGTACCCCTCCTACAACAAGGGAAGGGGTATTATTCCACACTATATTGTGGTACTGAAGCCAAACGGCTCGGTGAGATCTAAAAGATTTGAACAATTACATACAAGGGTTCAAATCAAGATGGAGTCACTCAGAGCAGTGATAGCGAACCAGGACGATATGGTGTCACTGGGTATCAGGGACGCTTACCTACATGTCCAAATTTTGCCCTTCTCACCAAGGGTATCTCAGGTTCGTGGTACAGAACTGTCACTATCAGTTCAGACGCTGCCGTTTGGATTGTCCACGGCACCCCGGGTCTTTACCATGGTAATGGCCGAAATGATGATTCTTCCTAAAAGAAATATGGACGCTTTCCTGATAAGGGCAAGGTCCAGAGAACAGTTGGCGGTCGGAGTAGCACTATCTCAAGTAGTTCTACGACAGCACGAGTGGATTCTAAATATTCCAAAATCGCAGCTTTTTCTGACGACACGTCTAATGTTCCTAGGAATGATTCTGGACACAGTCCAGAAAAGGATGTTTTCTCCCGGAGAAGAAGACCAGGGAGTTATCCGAGCTAGTCAGGAACCTCCTAAAACCAGGAAAAGTATCAGTGCATCATTGCACAAAGGTCCTGTGAAAAATGGTGGTTTCTTACAAAGCGATCCCATTCGGTAGATTTCACGCAAGAACCTTTCAGTGGAATCTGCTGGGAAAATGGTCCGGATCGCATCTTCAGATGCATCAGCGGATAACCCTGTCTCCAAGGACAAGGGTGTTTTCTTCTGCGATGGCTGCAGAGTGCTCATCTATGAAAGGGCCGCAGATTCGACATTCAGGACTGGGTCCTGGTGACCACGGATGCCAGCCTGAGTGGCTGGGGAGCAGTCACACAAGGAAAAAATTTCCAGGGAGTGTGATCAAGTCTGGAGACTTCTCTCCACATAAATATACTGGAGCTAAGGGCAATTTACAAGGCTCTAAGCTTAGCAAGACCTCTGCTTCAAGGTCAGCCGGTATTGATCCAGTGGGACAACATCACGGCAGTCGCCCACGTAAACAGACAGGGCGGCACATGAAGCAGGAGGGAAATGGCAGAAACTGCAAGGATTCTTCGCTGGGCGAAAAATCATGTGATAACACTCTCAGCAGTGTTAATTCCGGGAGTGGAAAACTGGGAAGCAAACTTCCTCAGCAGGCATAACCTCCACCCGGGAGAGTGGGGACTTCAGCGGGAAGTCTTCCACATGATTGTAAACCGTTGGGAAAAACCAAAGGTGGACATGATGGCGTCCCGCCTGAACAAAAAACTAGACAAATATTGCGCCAGGTCAAGGGACCCTCAGGCAATAGCGGTGGACGCTCTGGTAACACTGTGGGTGTACCAGTCAGGGTATGTGTTCCCTCCTATGCATCTCATACCAAAAGTACTGAGAATCATAAGAAGGAGATGAGTAAGAACGATACTCGTGGTTCCGGATGGGTCAAGAAGGACTTGGTACCCGGAACTTCAAGAGATGCTCACGGAAGAACCGTGGCCTCTACCTTTAAGAAAGGACCTGCTCCAGCAGGGGTCTTGTCTGTTCCAAGACTTACCGCGGCTGCGTTTGACGGCATGGCAGTTGAACGCCGGATCCTGAAAGGGCATTCCAGATGAAGTCATCCCTACCCTGGTCGAAGCCAGGAAGGATGTAACCGCAAAACATTTTCACCGCATTTGGCGAAAATATGTTGCGTGGTGTGAGGCCAAGAAGGTCCCTACAGAGGAATTCCAACTGGGTCGTTTCCTACATTTCCTGAAAACAGGACTGTCTATGGGCCTAAAATTAGGGTCCATTAAGGTTCAAATTTCGACCTTGTCAAATTTCTTCCAGAAAGAACTGGCTTCAGTGCCTGAAGTTCAGACGTTTGTAAAAGGGGTACTGCATATACAGCCTCCTTTTGTGCCCCCAGTGGCACCTTGGGATCTCAATGTTGTTTTGAGTTTCCTAAAGTCACATTGGTTTGATCCACTCACCACTGTGGAATTCAAATATTTCACATGGAAGGTGAAGATTCTATTAGCCCTGGCTTCAGCCAGGCGTGTGTCAGAATGGCCGGCTTTATCATATAAAAGCCCTTACTTAATTTTTCATTCTGACAGGGCAGAATTGAGGACTCGTCCTCAATTTCTCCTTAAGGTGTTTTCTGTTTTTCACATGAACCAACCTATTGTGGTACCTGCGGCTACTAGGGACTTGGAGGACTCCAAGTTACTTGACGTTGTCAGGGCCCTGAAAATATGTTTCCAGGACGACTGGAGTCAGAAAATCTGACTCGCTGTTTACCCTGTATGCACCCAACAAGATGGGTGTTCCTGCTTCTAAGCAGACGATTGCTCGCTGGATTTGTAGTACAATTCAGCTTGCACATTCTGTGGCAGGCTTGCCACAGCCAAAATCAGTAAAAGCCCATTCCACAAGGAAGTGGGCTCATCTTGGGCGGCTGCCCGAGGGGTCTCGGCTTTACAACTTTGCCGAGCTGCTACTTGGTCAGGGGCACACCCTGACTGAGGAGGACCTGGAGTTCTCTCATTCGGTGCTGCAGAGTCATCCGCACTCTCCCGCCCGTTTGGGAGCTTTGGTATAATCCCCATGGTCCTGACGGAGTCCCCAGCATCCACTTAGGACGTTAGAGAAAATAAGAATTTACTTACCGATAATTCTATTTCTCGTAGTCCGTAGTGGATGCTGGGCGCCCATCCCAAGTGCGGATTGTCTGCAATACTTGTACATAGTTATTGTTACAAAAATCGGGTTATTCTTGTTGTGAGCCATCTTTTCAGAGGCTCCTTCGTTGTTATCATACTGTTAACTGGGTTCAGATCACAGGTTGTACGGTGTGATTGGTGTGGCTGGTATGAGTCTTACCCGGGATTCAATATCCTTCCTTATTATGCACGCTCGTCCGGGCACAGTATCCTAACTGAGGCTTGGAGGAGGGTCATAGGGGGAGGAGCCAGTGCACACCACCTGATCCTAAAGCTTTTATTACTGTGCCTTGTCTCCTGCGGAGCCGCTAAACCCCATGGTCCTGACGGAGTCCCCAGCATCCACTACGGACTACGAGAAATAGAATTATCAGTAAGTAAATTCTTATATTATATATATATATATATATATATATATATATATACACACACACATATATACACATATATATATATATATATATATATATATATATATATATATATATATATATATATATGTGTATATATGTGTGTGTGTATATATATATATATATATATATATATATATATATATATATATATATATATATATATATATATATATATATATATATATATATATGTGTGTGTGTGTGTCAGGACCATAAATATAGGGACATCAACGCAATTCTTATATTTTGGGCTCTATCCACCATCACAACATATTTGAATTGAAGAAACAAGATGTGCTTTAACTGCAGATTTTCCACTTTAATTTGATGGTATTTACATTCGAATCAGGTGAACGGTGTAGGAATTACAACGGTTTCTATATGTGCCTTCCACTTTTTAAAGGACCAAAAGCAATGGGACAAACTAAACAATCCTAAATCAAACTTTCACTTTTTAATACTTTGTTGCAAATCCTTTGCAGTCAATTACAGCCTGAAGTCTGGAACGCACAGACATCACCAGACGTTGGGTTTCATCCCTGGTGATGCTCTGCCAGGCCTCTACTGCAAATGTCTTGAGTTCCTGCTTGTTCTTGGGGCATTTTCCCTTCAGTTTTGTCTTCATCAAGTGAAATGCATGCTCAATCGGATTCAGGTCAGGTGATTGACTTGGCCATTGCATAACATTCCACTTATTTGCCTTAAAAAACGCTGTGGTTGCTTTCGCTGTATGCTTCGGGTCATTGTCCATCTGCACTGTGAAGCGCCGTCCAATGAGTTCTGAAGCATTTGACTAAATATGAGCAGATAATATTGCCCGAAACACTTCAGAATTCATCCTGCTGCTTTTGTCAGCAGTCACATTATCAATAAATACAAGGGAACCAGCAATACATGCCCACGCCATGACACTACCACCACGCTTTACTGATGAGGTGGTATGTTTTGGATCATGAGCAGTTCTTTTCCTTCTCCATACTCTTCTCTTCCCATCACTCTGGTACAAGTTGATCTTTGTCTCATCTGTCCATAGGATGTTGTTCCAGAACTGTAAATGCTTTTTTAGATGTTGTTTGGCAAACTCTAATCTGGACATCCTGTTTTTGTGGCTCACCAATGGTTTACATCTTGTGGTGAACCCTCTATATTCACTCTTGTGAAGTTTTCTCTTGATTGTTGACTTTGACACATATACACCTACCTCCTGGAGAGTGTTCTTGATCTGGGCAACTTTTGTGAAGGGGTTTTCCTTCACCAGGGAAATAATTCTTCTGTCATCCACCACAGTTGTTTTCCGTGGTCTTCAGGGTCTTTTGGTGTTGCTGAGCTCTCCGGTGCGTTCTTTCTTTTTGAGAATGTTCCTAACAGTTGATTTGGCCACACCTAATGTTTTTTGCTATCTCTCTGATGGGTTTGTTTTGATTTTTCAGCCTAATGATAGCTTGCTTCACTGATAGTGGCAGCTGTTTGGATCTCATATTGAAAGTCGACAGCAACAGATTCCAAATGCAAATGTAACATAGTATCTAAGGTTGAAAAAAAGACAATTGACCATCGAGTTCAACCTATTTGTGGTCTCCTATGCACGATTATTTTGTATAAAATTTTGACTGAAGTTGATGACTGCCGTTACGTTTTACCCCTCTTTTTCATAATAACCATAGTGCGTGACTATGCTCCGTAACCCTGGATATCCTTATCTATTAGGAATTTTTCGTCCCATTCTTAAAGGTGTTGACTGAGTCGGCCATTACAACTCCCTCAGGCAGGGAATTCCAAACACGTATCGTCCTTACCGTAAAAAAGGCTTTACGCCGTATTGTGCGGAATCTCTTCTCCTCTAACCTGAGCGAGTGTCCACGAGTTCTCTGTGTTGATCTAACCAAAAACAGGTCCTGCGCAAGATCTGTATATTGTCCCCTTATATATTTGTAAATGTTGATCATGTCCCCTCTTAATCTCCTCTTTTCCAGTGTAAACATGCCTAGTCTTGCAAGCCTTTCCTCGTATGTCACACCTGGAATCTACTCCAGACCTTTTACCTGCTTAATTGAAGATGAAATAACGAGGGAATAGCCCACACCTGTCCATGAAATAGCTTTTGAGTCGATTGTCCCATTTACTTTTGGTCCCTTAAAAAGTGTGAGGCACATATAGAAACCGTTGTAATTCCTACAGCGTTCACCTGATTTGGATGTAAATACCCTCAAATTAAATCGGAAAGTCTGCAGTTAAAGCACATCTTGTTTGTTTCATTTCAAATATGTTGTGGTGGTGTATAGAGCCCAAAATATGAGAATTGTGTAGATGTCCCAATATTTATGGACTTGACTGTGTGTGTGTGTGTGTGTGTGTGTGTGTGTGTGTGTGTGTATATATATATATATATATATATATATATATATATATATATATATATATATTAATCTATTTATATGGAAACACACACATTTTATTACAGTGTTTTGGTCAGGAAATATCATAGTAACTGTCTCCCTGTAGTATTCCTCTGTAGCTGCTCTTGTCTAAAACCTGCTGTTTGTCTCCCACAGATTGTAGTGGAAGGGTACCACTATGGATGCAGCGTCGCAGGGAAATGGCGGTGTAGTAGCCGATGTCGTCTTTGTAATAGAAGGAACTGCAAATTTAGGACCGTACTTTGAGTCCCTGAGGAAACATTACCTGCTCCCTGCAATAGAGTAAGTTATGTTTCCAACCTCTGGTAACAATGTGCCACCGGGAAGATGGGTACTTTTAAAACCTGATGTTGTGCCAGATATGGGCAGCCATATTGACTGTGTTGGTCATGTGTATGATTGTGTTATGCTTTGTTAGCATTGCACAGACGGGGACACAAAAACAGTCAGAGTGTACTGCACTCGCAAATTAGGGTGTGTCAAATTAGAAACCAGTCTATAAAATTACTCTATTGGCAATGAGCATTAACATTGTATATGTGACTGGAGGTGCCCCAGGGATTAGAATATTTAATACTCCAAACAACTTGATGGATAAGAGGCCATCTGAGGTAAATAAATCCCTATGTGGGCACTCTTTTACTGCTGGAATTGCATAGTGGTAGGATTAAAACTTTACTTTTTAATAATAAATTCCTCTAAAATAAGAAGGGTAAAGACTTATAGAAAAATACCTAGGGGTCTATTCAATTGATGTCGGATCCTTTCTGACGGAAAGGATCCGACATTTCAGTATTCAATTTGCGGCCAAATCCGACAGGTTTTGGCAGTTTCAGACAATGGCAATCAGACTTTTTGTAAAGTTGGATTGATAGGTTTGAGCCCCATTTCCGACACTGTCGGATTTGGCTGCTAATCCGACAAAACACATAGATCTACGGCAAATCCGCCGATCGACATGTTTTCCGACAAGACGGAATTTCTGACTTGTCGGAAAAACGTCAGTTTGATTGAATAGGGCGAATCTGGATTCGACCCTAAAATATCGGAAACTACCGTTTTACCGAAGAGTCGGGAATTCCGACTTAAATTGAATAGACCCCTTAGTTTCCCTTGTAACAAAGAAAACAAGAAGATAAATGTGCAATACCAAATTTATTACTTAGTTATCTTCTTTTCTTTTTTACAAGGGAAACAAAGTAATTTTTCTATACAGTTAGTAGTCTTTACGTAGTCTTTATTAAAAGTAAAGTTCTCATTCTACCACTAAGCAATTCAAGCAGTAAAAGAGTGCTCACATAAGGATTTATTTACCTCAAATGGCCTCTTCTCCATCACGTTGTTTGGAGTAACAACAGGGCTGGACTGGGCCACAGGGGTACAGGGAAAACCACCGATGGGCCCCAGGCCTCCTCCTCTAGGGATCAGGTTCCAGACTGTGCATTTGAATTATACATTATACATATGTTACATTATACCGCACAGAAAGAACTATGATGTATTCTCTGCAGTTCATTGCTGTTATCAATCTGGTACAGTATCATAAATGTCCTAGCAGTATTTATTATATATAGATTTCTTCTTCGTCCACTAGGAGGCACATGAGCATTACACTGGGTATAGGATGCTGGGACCTAGGCAGGTACCAAAGGGGTTACTTTAAAATACCCAGGGGCCCAGACCTAGCACTATCTAAGGATTACCTCCTCTGGAGAGTGCCACACCCCTAGGCATGGGCCCCTACCACTACTTTCCCCCGGTGGGCCCTTCATGCTCCAGTCCGTCACTGAGTAACAAACAGGGACACACAAGTAGTGTATGGTGTTTCTGACCTAGGGCCTAATTCAGATCTGATCACAGCATCAAATTTGTTAGCAGTTGGGCAAAACCATGTGCACTGCAGGGGGTGCAGATATAACATGTGCAGAGAGAGTTAGATTTGGGTGGGTTATTTTGTTTCTGTGCAGGGTAAATACTGGCTGCTATATTTTTACACTGCAGTTTAGATTTCAGTTTGAACACACCCCACCCAAATCTAACTCTCTCTGCACATGTTATATCTGCCCCACCCTGCAGTGCACATGGTGGGTCATTCCGAGTTGATCGCTCGCTGCCGTTTTTCGCAGCGAACAGGTTACTACTGCGCATGCGTATGCACCGCAATGCACAGGCGCGTCATCCGGTTACACAGCGGATCGTTGCTGAGCTATGGATTTAACGAAGAATCCTTTCGCACAGCCGATCGCAAGGAGATTGACAGGAAGAGGGTGTTTGTGGGTGTCAGCTGACCGTTTTCTGGGAGTGGTGCGGCGAACGCAGGCGTGTCCAGGTGTTTGGAGGGCGGATGTCTGACGTCAATTCCGGGACCTGCAACGCTGGATTTATCGCACAGGGTAAGTAACTCTTACCCTGGGCTCGTTCTACACAAAACTTTCTTTGCATAGTTCGGCTGCACAAGCGATCGCAGCCTTGCTATGCAAAAATACACTCCCCCCATAGGCGGCGTCTAAGTGATCGCACGGGCTGCAAAAAGTTGCAGTGTGCGATCAACTCGGAATGCCCATTAGCTAACAAATTTGCTGCGATCAAATCTGAATTAGGCCCTTAGTTCCGGTATGCTGCATTTTGGGGGATGAAAGGGGCAGAGCCTGGACTACCAAGGTGCTGGCCCATACTGTGTAAGCAGATGTGTCTGGGGCCATGTTTATAGCAGAAATATTTCCTAGTCCTGTCTGACACCGATGTTCTGGCCCATTCTGGTGGGGTGCATGCTGTTTCTAGTGTTTAGGCATACATGTTGCTCATATTGTTATGGCCAAATGACTCATTTAGGAAATGTAATAGAGTGGTTTCATGCTTGTATTTGTAGTTGATACAGTTCTGTTCAGCGTTGGACAGTATTTATGCTGAAATATTGGTTGTACATTTAAAACTTTTTTTTTTTTTAGATACTTTAACGGCGGCCCTCCAGCAGAAACAGACTTTGGTGGAGATGTGAGTTACTCATTGTAGTGTAAATGGCTGAGAGGTGCAAGGTGTCTGTACCACAGCGTGCTCACTGTAATGTCTTGTGTTTCAGTATGGAGGCACCCAGTACAGCCTTGTGGTTTTCAATACTGTGGACTGCGCCCCAGAGTCCTACGTCCAGTGCCACGCCCCCACCAGCAGCGCTTATGAGTTCGTTCAATGGCTGGACAGCATCATGTAAGTCTCTCTTCATTTATATATTATTTTATCTTAACCTTCTCTACAATCATGATATAGATATAAAGACCATATATGCTGTTTTATACATCATTTTAGTTGTGTTGATTACTTTTAGGTCTACCGTGCAGTATGGAAATTCTTATTTAAACTGTGATGTGTCGGTCGATAAGCTAGGGCTTCAAATTAGCTGTGCAGCACAGCTACCATAGTGGTTAGCATTGCTTCCTCACAGTACTCGGGTCATTAGTTCAATTCCCGGACATTACTTATCAGTGTGGAGTTTGTATTTCTCTTTCATCCACTAGGGAACACTGGAACACATGAGACAGCTGGGTGTGAAGTATGCAGACCGGAGGTGGCACAATCTAACATTAACAAAATTATGCACAGCTGGCCCCTCCCCCTTCACGCCCCCTATCCCTCAGTTTGAAAAATTGTGCTTGGAGGAGGAAGCACATAGGAGCTCTGGCTCCACAAATATATATATATATATATATATATTTTTATTTTTTACTTTTTTTTCTCCCAATTATGAGAGGAGCCCAATCCCACCTAACAGAAAGGAGGGTGCAGGCATGACTGAATAGATCCTGGTGAAAGAGATCGGCATCTCTAACAGCGATTCTCTTCTAACAAAGTTTCCATGAAGACAAAGACCCTGACTGAAGGGGTCGGCATCTCCCCCAAGCAGCAGAAGCATCAAACATTACAGGGACAGCGTTTTTTACATAGGCGCTGTTAGACAGCGGGCCAGCGTATTTATTATACTGCAGGGGGGTGCGCAAGCCTTATTGTACAGCAGATCACGGCCACTAGCGGGTCTGACGGGCAGCGGTCACTAGCGGGGCTGACGAGTGGCGCCGCTACACTGCTGCGCTCAGTTAATATCCCTGCTGGCGGTCTGATACAGCGCTACCGCGCTAGTTATAGACCATGCGCCAGTACAATTCATGTTATCAGCCACGAAGCTACACGGAAGGCTATATGCATGCTGAGCACAGACTGGACTTTTGGAGATGTGTCTAAAAATGTTCAGTTGCGGCCATATTGGATTTTAGAATAAGCACACACCTGCAGTTGGAAACATTCTGGAGGGATTCTTTAGCTACCAATCGCTGTCAAGCCCATCACAATGTAGTATTAGATTCAGAACAGCCTGAGATTAATAAATAAATATATTTTTTTATATTTTTTATTATAAAATAGAATTAGTTCCAGCTGTGTGTCAAAAACCAGTTTCATGCTCCTTATATCCCTGTGGTCTTTCTCTTTCTACTTAAATAAGGTGAAAGTACTGCTGGTTAGTGGCGTGTATGTTAAATAGGTCAAAATCGCCAAACAAGACCACAAAGAGTTATGTACAGTATGCTCAAAATGTGATAAAAAGAGCAATAATGGCGACGAGGTGAGCGATTCATGTTTAGGAATAGACGCTCAACCTGGGAGTAGTGGCCAGTAGACATCATGGAAATGTGCCCTAGCCGACAGGTTCCAGAGAGATGGCGGAATCCCGCAAGCACATTTAGAGTGGGCAGCAGGGTTTACCAAAACTTTGGAGTAATTCTTCAGTAGAATGACTCCGCCCGCACATGCAGAAAACACTGGATGAGGCAGTAGAGGTGATACTGAACACCAGTCCGCAAGAGGAGGACTCTGAGGATAAGGGATTAGATTCTCTAATTGAGGTGTAATAGGTCCTTAACTTCAGTGAGGAAGAAGTTAAGGAACCGAAAGGTTTTGATTTATTTAAGTCGAGATAGACCACGAGAAGCAAGTTTTCCAATTCCCCAGACTCTCCAGGTTCAAAGGGAAAAGCTTAGAAGCAGCCTGATAAACGCTTCCAAAAATAAATTCCAAAGACGTTCGAGGCCGTTTACCCACTACATGTCTAAGTGGGAGGTTCCGCAGATGGTGGTTGCCTCCCTGGCTAGACTGTCAAGAAGAAACACAATCTTGCCCATACCAAACATGACTATTTTAAAGGAGGCGTCAGCTCGTAAGGTAGACACAGAATTGAAACCACCGGTCAGAATCTATTTTTGTAGCTGCTGGGACATCGGGCCTCATTCCGAGTTGATCGCTCGCTAGCAGTTTTTAGAAGCCGTGCAAACGCTATGCCGCCGCCCACTGGGAGTGTATTTTAGCTTAGCAGAAGTGCGAACGGTTCTATCGCAGAGCGGCTACAAATTTATTTTGTACAGTTTCAGAGTAGCTCAAAACCTACTCGCGCTTGCGATCACTTCAGACCATTCTGTTCCGGATTTGACGTCACAAACACGCCCTGCGTTCGGCCAGCCACGCCTGCGTTTTCCCTGGCACGCCTGCGTTTTTCCGATCACTCCCTGAAAACTGTCCGTTGCTACCCAGAAACGCCCCATTCATGTCAATCACTCTGCGGCAGCCAGTGCGACTGAAATGCATCGCTAGACCCTGTGTTTAACTACATCCGTCGTTGTACTCGTACGTCACGCGTGCGCATTGCGCCGCATACGCATGTACAGAACTGCTGGTTTTTAGCCTGATCGCTGGGCTGCGAACAAATGCAGCTAGCGATCAACTCTGAATGAACGCCATCATACAGACCTACTATTGTTAGTGCCTGGGTCACCAAGGCTATTATAGCATGGTCTGGTCGTATTGTTCAGGCTGTAGAGAAAGATACAGCAGGAGTAAATGGATGGAGCATATCAGTGAGTCGACTACTTACAATTGCCAGGCTGCAAAGGAATGCTAACAGAATTGCATCACACTTCTCTAGGTTGGCCATATCGGAAATAAGGATTCTGTGGCTCAGAGACTGGCAAATGGATTCTGACTCCCAAGAATCCCATTTGTAGGAGAGACTTAATTTGGTCCAGAATTAGACAGGTGGATTTCTCAGGCATCAGCAGGGACATCTCCTTTTCTACCTACCGCGTAACCTACGACTACACCACCGGTCAAAAGAAATTATTCAGGTCCGGTGTTCAATTCTTTTAGGCCTCAATCCTTTCGAGCTAGAGGAAGATGATTTGGCGTTCAGGCTCGTAGAAGCAGAAGGCCGCTCCCAAATCACTACCAGAAAGACCGTGGTATTACGGTCACCTTTAGTGGGCGCACGATTGGAAGAGTTTTGGGACACCAGGGCCGAAATCTCTCCAGAGGTATGGGTCAACAAGAGTATCTCCCAGGGATATTGAATAGATCAGTCGGTTCTTTACAACAGGCCTTCCTCTGTGTACTCAGAAAGTGAGGACATTTGTTACGGCGATTCATAATCCTGTCAGCAGTCTTAATCCCAGGAGTGGAATTTTGGGAAGCAGACTATTTCAGTCGCCAAGATATGCAGGAGAGTAATGTTGATACCCAGGTTTTCGAGACAATAGTACGACAAGGGGGTCTACCGCAGATAGGCCTAATGGCCTCTCGGAAAAACATCAGTTATCAAAGATATGTGGCCAGGGCGCGGGATCTAGCAGCAGAAATGGTGGACGCGCTGACGATCCCATTGTCCTACAATCGGGTGTAAATCTTTTCGCCATTTCCCCTTATACCGAGAGTGTAAAAAAAAGAAGAAGAAAAAAAGGAAAGGGCGTGGGTGTTTTTAATAGCACCAGACTAGCCTTGCAGGAGTTGGTACTCCGACCTGAGGGGGCTTCTGGCGGAAGATCCTTGGAGGTTACTTCAAAAAAAGGACCTATTGTCAGACGGAAGTAATTATGACTGTTCCGATTTCTCAAATGGGGCGGGTTTTTATTTAAATCTTTTTGTAGTGCCTAAACCGGATGGGTCTATCAGACCAATCCTTAAATTTAAAAGTTTTGAATCCGTTCTGACTGTTTCCAGGTTCAGGATGGAGTCAATCCAAGCGGTTATGTTGGGAAGAAGAGTTCATGGTGTACATGGACAAAAGGACGTGTACCTTTTTTAGGTCACATTTTGGATTCCACACCAAGCCTAATTACGGTTTGCAGTGGGCAAGAATCATTACCAGTTCAGAGCCCTACCATTTGGCTTATCCCCGAGTATCTTCACAAAGATCAAGGCTGTAATTGTCGCGACAGTGAGATCCTAGGGGTAAAGGTAATTCCTTATCTGGACCTTCTGATCATGGCTCCCTCTCAGGAATGCTCAGACCACTCATCAGTTTCCCATTTGTCACGGTTGGATCGTGAATTTCAAAGAAAATCCACTCCTTCAACCAACACAGGGGATTCAATTCCTGGGTCTCATTTTAGATGCGATACATCTGAAGGTGTTTCTCCCAGGAGACAAGATTCGAGAGATCAAGGAAACGGTACATCAGGTTTTACAGAACCGGACAGTGTCCCGGCATCCATGTGTAATGCTTCTGGAAAGGATGGTAGCATCTTTCAAAGCAATCCAATAGGGCATGTTTCACTCCAGACCTTTCCAGATTAATTGAATTGCTTAGGGGACAGGCATGTATTGGCTACTCCATCGACTGATTCGCTTGTTGCCTTGATTTAGGACCTTGTTAATATGGTGGTCAGTCCACAGGAATATAGCTGTGGAAAAGAGTTTTTGGAATCTGGGATTGGAAAATCCTGACAACAGATGCCAGTCTCAGTGGTTGAGGAACCAATACTCGAGAACCATCATCTTCAGAGAAGGTGGTCACCCCACGAAAGCAGCTTCCCAATAAATAGTTTTGGTTTAAGAGCTATTTACAATGCACTTCTCTGGCAGAGGAACCTAGTAAGGTCTCAACACCTAAGAGTTCAGTCGGACAATGTGACGGCAACAACACTTAAACTGTCAAGGAGGAACAAAGATCTGCATGGCTTTAAGGGAGGCCACAAGGATCTTATCTTGGACAGAAAAGCACAACATAAGGCCCATTTCTCAGCCCTAAACCGTCTACGTTTCCCTGTGTGGCGCTTGAGACCGGAATTCTAGATTACAAGTGTATTCCGAAATCAGCTATCCCCGTAAGGTTAGCTGCAAGGAAACCAGTTATAGCGGCACATTACTATAGTCAAAAGGGTGGAATTTCAAGGAGTTCCGCCTCTATGTACTTCTAAGATTTCTCCAAACTGGATTAGATGGAGATTTGAGGTTGGGATCCTTGAAGATACAAGTCTCAGTCCTCTCTATTCTGTTTCTACAACGTCTGATGGTATTACAGGAAGTTCAGACGTTTGTTACAGGGTGGACTGAGAATACAGCCACCTTTTTTGTCCTCCCATGGCTGCGTGGGATCTTAAATTAGTGCGCAATTTTTTTTTTAAAATCCAAAATGAGCCTCTACAGACAGTGGATCTTAAAAACGTAAACCTGTTACTACTGTTGGCATTTGCAAGAAGGGTCTCAGAGTTGGGTGCTCTATCGTGTAAGAGTCCTTTCCTCGTTTTTCAGGAGGACAGGGCAAAGCTCCATACAAAAATGGAGTTCTACCTATAGTGGTTTCTGGTTTCCACATTAACCAGCCCATTGTGGTTCCCACCTTCCAGGGAATTGCGGAAGGGGACTTGACTTGTCTTTGGATGTGGTCAGAACCTTTAAGATTTACGTATAGGCTACATCCTCTATTAGAACGTTTGACTCTTTGTTTCTGTATATGGGCCCAACAAAGGTTGGCCGACGTCTTAGCGGACTTTAGCCTGAGGGATACGATTTACTATCAGACAGGTTTATATCTCTTGTTTTAAGAGAGTTCCGTTTAGGGTAGGTGCTCATACCACCAGATCAGTGGGCGCTTCATGGGTGGAGACTAGAGGTGCCTCCACTACCCAAACTTATTAAGTGGCAACGTGGTCATCAGCACACACTCAATAAGTTTGGGTAGTGGAGGCACCTCTAGTCTCCGCCCACTCGATTTTACAAATTTGATACGTTTGCATCCAGAGATGCAGGTGTAGACGTTTGATTCTGCAGGCTTCAGACAGCACTCCCGCCCATGGGAGTATCTTTGGGATGTTCCAGTGTCCCCTAGTGGATGAAAGAGGAAAGATGATTTTGGTACTTACCAATAAATCCATTTCTCTGAATCCACTCGGGGAGACTGGACGCCCGCCTCGGTGCTGCCAACCTGCGTGTTCTTGTTAAATTTTAGTTCAAACAGTTTGACCTATTCGGTCAATGGTTCTTGTTTGACTTGTTGCTATGGTTGGTTCCTCTCCTTGGGTTTGCTTTTCATGTTCCTTCTTCTCTCAGTCAATTTTTTCAAACTGAGGGATAGGGGGCGTGAAGGGGGAGAAGCCGGCTGTGCATAATATTGTTAATGTTAGATTGTGCCACCTCCGGTCTGCATACTTCACACCCAGCTGTCTCATGTGTTCCAGTGTCCCCGAGTGGATTCAGAGAAATGGATTTATCGGTAAGTACCAAAATCCTCTTTCTCTCCAGGTTTGTGGGAATTTCCTCCGACTGCCCTGGTTTCCTCCCACACTTCAAAAACATCCTAGTAGGTTAATTCACTTCTGACATAAAAGTGTATTTTATTTGCGACATGTGTATATCTGTGTGTGACCGAGTCTCTATACGCAGCACAACAGAACTTGGCGTGGAAAAAAGCCACGTCCGCTGCATTGTAGCACTTCGTATACAGATTTGGAGACTTGGACGCGCGTAGATATACAAGTATGGCATATAAAATGAAGCAGCTCACTGAGCTCATTCTCTTGGAGCGTCCTAGTTGCATTGCATTGAGATAG
The DNA here is from genome assembly GCF_028390025.1 of Pseudophryne corroboree. Taxonomy (NCBI): domain Eukaryota; kingdom Metazoa; phylum Chordata; class Amphibia; order Anura; family Myobatrachidae; genus Pseudophryne; species Pseudophryne corroboree. The sequence goes on along the minus strand of NC_086453.1, from coordinate 56,436,750 downwards.
ATGGTTGATCAGTTCTCTGATGTCCGCTTTTGCCATCACGTTGCCACTGAGTGGTCCGGACTGTACTGTATATACAGAGAGTAAGAATATGCCATGGTAACAATTTCTTGAGTTGTGAACATTTGCAGTTTACTACATCTGCCGTGGCAGGAATTGCTCTGAATGGGACAGTTTGTTTATCCATCCAAATAGAGAGTTGAGAATGTAAAAATAACATTGTGGCAGATGTATTAAGCCTGGAGAAGGGATAAAGCAGCGGTAAGCGCACGGTGATAACGCACCAGCCAATCATTATGGATTTGATAAATGACAGGAGCTGATTGGCTTGAACGTTTATCACCTTGCACTTATCACTACTTTATCAGTTCTGCAGGCTAAATACATGTGCCTCATTGTCCGTTTCTGCTGCAGAACCTGTAATATGTGTTCTGTGCAGAGGTGGAGGGACCATTCAGGAAATGTATATGTAAATGACACAGCCCATCCTCCTAATACAAAAGATAGAAACTTTCAAATATATCAAGGGTTTTAACAAAGTCCAGGAGGTAAACATTCTCCAAATGAAGAGAAGCAATAGAACACGAGGACATGCACTGAGACTGGAGGGGGGGAGGTTCAGGGGAAATTTGCGGAAAAATTATTTTGCAGAAAGGGTAGTGGACAAGTGGAATAGCCTCCCATCAGAGGTGGTAAAGGCTAAGACAGTAGAGCAATTTAAACATGCATGGGATAGACATAAGGATATCCTTACAAAGAAATCAGGATCAAATAAGGATAGAGATAAAAATATTGTAAAAAAAAAAAAGGGGCAGACTAGATGGGCCAAGTGGTTCTTATCTGCCGACAAATTCTATGTTTCTATCATAATGCTTTTGGTATAATTGCCCTTTAGGGGCAGATTCGATTGGGCATGGAAGCTGCCAGAATAGGTCTCGATGGACTGGAGCAATTAAATTGTGTCAATGGGGCGAGTACCGCAGCCACCCATTATTTCTGATCCCGTCCTCCGGGGCGTGGTAAACAAAAATCTGCAAAAAGTTGGGCTTTTGTGTGCCTAAACGCATCGCTCACAGTACTTTCCACGGGTTTAACCACTTTACGCGTCTAAAACCGCTGCATTTGGGCGCAACACATGCAATAAGTCATGGGCACCCAGCAACTTGCGCCTGCCAGCACAAACAATTAAATATCGCCCCGTCACTTTTAGATGGGAGATCAGGTGCAAAAAACCTATTAAATTCTTTCCCCTAAATTTGCGAATCCAGAATGGCACTTACATTCCAAGCATATAATGCTATAAAATAGGACAATGGGTTCTATTTCTGTTAATTGATTTTTATAAATATGTAAGTCGTATGTTAACAACTGATTCTTTACCATTTTTGGTAGAACCTCCTCACTTTTTGGTTTTCCTCCAGATAGTATTTGTGAGATGCTCTATAAACATTGTGACACCCATTCACTCTTATCTCACTTCACAGCTAACATCTGAAAACAACATTAAAATAGGATGAACGATTTACTTTGGCCTCTTTTTCACCATCACGACCTTCCATTTCTAACACTACCTGTAAAATGATTGCCCTTATAGTTTTAATAATTGCTAAATAGATGATGTGTGTTTGAGGTGTACCGTGTATCTAAGAGAGCTGTATATCCCATCATGCAGCAATTTCCTAATTGTTCTGTTGAGGTAAGGGCTATGGTGTCTTAAGGTGCGTACACATTTTCCGTGAAAGTAAACGACGTCCCTCATTTTCACTCTTCCTGAGCGACGTTGTTTACTTTCTCCCCAAGTGTGTATGCGGGCGATGACGAGCGATGCGCAGGCTCGGGGGACGTTAACAACCCTCGCTGTCGGCCGTGCATGCAGCTCAATTTGGACTGTCGTCCAAGAGCTGCCTGCCCGGCCGCAGTGAGATGTCACTGAGCGATATGGTCTACATCGGCTCTAATACAAGACTGTTGTCTTATTATTATTATTTATTATGAGAAAGGTGTCCTTTATCCTTTGTTACTATGTACGTGAATGGTATGTGTTTGTTTTTTGTGTGGGGGTTTGTTTGTGTTTTTGTTTGATGTTATTCCGCACTGTACTTGGAATTTTTCATATTTCAACTTCTTTCAAAAGGATGTCATCTTTGTATGTGTGGTCAATGAAAATGCAGAAAATAAATGAACCTATAAATATAGGAATGGCATTGTATCGGTATATGTGCTGCTTAAGCCCATTACAGAAGCCAACTTGGCTTAAGTAGAATTTAATGTATTAGGAAGTCATAAGAACATCAATAAGGAAAACTGGCATACTGCTCTAGATCACTCAAATTGTTCTCAGATGCAATACAGTTTTCAGTTTATATCCTAGTGTTATACAGAGAATTACATGCAGACTTAATTGTATGTTATGTGCACAAGTCGATGAGGAACTTCCCATAAGAGCACTTTATCTTACACAACATATTTTTGCATTTAACAGAATAAGCAATTAGTGTTCATTCTAGCACCCTGCACATTTCAAATCCTGTGCAGTTCCTCTTTCCTGCCTGGGGTGTCGCTCTCTGCTCTGGTGCATCTCGGCACACTCTGGTCTGTATCACAGCACTGAGTAACAGATCAGAGTGTGCTGAGAAGCACCACAGCAGAGAGTGACACCCCAGGCAGGAAAGAGCAACTGCATCTATTTTGAAAGGTGCAGGGTGCTAGAATGAACACTAAGCAACTGTTGTTGAAAAGTAGCAACAGTTAATTAAAAATCTAAAATTGGAGATGAAATGTGCCAAGGATGGTTGTAAACAAGATAGAAAGCCCTGCATAGCATTGGGTTAGCATGCACAAACAACGCACAGTGGCCATGCAGCAGTTTGGTCTGGTGAACAGGCCTTGTCCTGTTGTAATTACATGGATAGAAACATAGAATTGGACAGCAGATTAGAACTACTTGCCTCATCTAGTCTGCCCATAACACATGTACACACAAGGGTTAATTTTTGTCAGGAGCCAATTAAGCTACCAGTATATTTTTGGATTGTGGGAGGAGTACCTGGGAGAAACCCACCCAAGCACGGGAAGAATATACAAACTCCACACAGTTAGGGCTGTGATGGGAATCGAGCTCATGACCTCAGTGCTGTGAGGCAGTAATGCTAACCATTACACCATATGTACTACCCCATTCATATCTATGCGAAAAGTGCTGTCACTACACCCAAAGCGCTGACCAGACCATGACTGCAACTTGTAGGTTTGATGGTGCTATCAGAGCTTTAGCAAGTGATGATGATAGCTGATCTTCCACTGCTCAGTTACTGTAGCTTTCTGATCAGATCAGGTCAGTCTGCATTCCCTGTGTAGTGAGTGCAGGAATACTGGCATGATGGCTGTGCAGTGTCTATGTAAAGTCGGGCAGCATGAAGCTGGCTGAGGAGACGGCAGACATCACTGGCTCGTGTGAGCTGTGGTAGCTGAGGTTACTGGTATGTCACAATCTGAGTTTCACTCTCTGGCTTTCTCACCAGGTTTATGGGAGGTGGAGGAGAGAGCTGCAGCCTCATCGCCGAGGGCCTGAGCACTGCCCTGCAACTGTTTGACGATTTCAAGAAGATGAGGGAACAGATGTAAGTGATTTTGAGACGTCAGCCTGGCCTATTCCTTTACACCTATACACGACATATAACAGGGCAGAGCTTTATCACCAAGCTGTGCATCCTGCCCAGTGCAGACCCCGCGCATTCTCCGCCTTACCGCTGTTTTATATGTATGGGAGTGGTCAGAGGCTACTGCAGGCAGCGTCTCGTCAAACAGATGCCAGATAATGACCCTGTGAACATAGAAAGTAGTCTTATCAGGCATTCGGAGATAGTGGTCTATGGGGCTGAAACAGAGGTGGATGCAGATGTGACAGTATGCTAATGTCACGAGAGGCGGCTTATGCAAAGAGATGCCTCCTGCCAGCTCCTCTGATCCGCTGCTGGATACCAAGACGCAGCAGCGGATCTTCTGCATGACCACTAGCGATCTGAGGTACTCGGGATGGCTGGTGTAATCATGCAGCAGAGGCCGTGAAGTCTGCTGGCCTCAGCAAGCCTACAAAACATGAACAGCTCCCCGTTGTCCTGGCTCTGCCCTCAAACGTCCGGAGCGCATCAATGGTGGATCCACTGATCTTCACATAGGAATGCATATGTAATCCCGGCTGACGGGATGATATCTGTCAGTATCCCGACGGCGGCAGTGCATAGATGGAATCCCAGCTGCGAGGTGGCGAGTCTCCTCGCGGGCTCGCTGCGCGCACCATACTTCGGGTTCTATTACCGTTCGGGTGGTGGTGTGAAAGCACCACCCAAGCTGGAATATGGGGCTGCTCTCGGGATTGCGACCACCGGCATTTCACCGGCTTTCGGGATTTCGGCATCTGCATCCTGAACGCCAAGATCCCGACAGCCCGTATATTAACTGCATCCCTTCACATATCATATCACGTGTCGCAAGTGAAAATAATTGGCACCACCTATGGATTTTTTTTAAAATGGCTCAGACAGTAAAGAATACACCTGCACACCAACTGGGAGATCTGGAAAACATGTACTGTCAGGGGTCCCTAATGGCTGGAGTTGGGAAACATGCTGTACAGCTTCAGTCCTTCAGAATGGAGGGCTGAGAGACATACAGGGCTGCCATCAGCGGGACTCCCATCTAATAGGTCTGTAAACTGGAACAAAGTGGCAAACCCATTGACTTTTTGATTAATTTTTTGTCATTTTTGATAAACATAAGGAATCTGTTAACAAAAGAACATCTTATTGCTCATAGACAGTAGCCCCTGCTTACTAAAGTTGCAAAATGTTATTGTTCATTTTAATGTGTACCAGGATCCATAACCCAAAAGCATTGAGTCCTATGGGAGAAATAGTGATATATAAATATTTTATTGTAATTTGTAAGACAGCTTTTCCTTGGTCTACACCGCCCGCCCTAGCTAGGCTAGTGAAATATCCCAGTGCTGACTGTTGTATGAGGGCTAATTGTTCTAATATTGTTATCTTGTTGATTTGTATCTCACAGTGGGCAGACTCACAAGGTCTGTATCTTAATCTGCAACTCGCCACCGTACCTGCTTCCAGCTGTAGAGAGCACAACCTATTCCGGATATACAACGGAGAACCTGGTTCAAAAGATCGGCGAGGTAAATCTCATGGGTTTCATAGGGGTAATAATGTATGGGCAGCTAGAAGCCAGTATTACAGTGCAGAGCCCCTCCCAACTAGGGATATGCTTGTAACAAGTATTGTAAGCTGTGTACACACTTACCACCCCAATGCATGGATTTGACTGACGCTCAGACTGACAGTAATTTGAGTTCTGACTGTAGAAAGCATTACATGTGGAATTGAGTATGAGAAGTAGGATCGTCATGATATACTTGGGTGGAGTATGTGAAAAGAGGGAGGTGGGTGGGATTTCTCCCCCTCTCCCTTGTGTTTTGTCTTTTGCTCTGCGGCAAAGTGGGGTGCAGCATTGGTTCCTATGTTTGCATTTCCAGTTGAAACTTGAGGTGCAACAGATCATCAGCCAGCAGGGTAAGGACCTCTGATTACAAGTCTGCCTTATGCTTACCCTCTTGGTTACTTGCTGAAAGACAGCCAGGGTAGGTCTATAGCTGGAAGTGCCAAGGACTATTATGTCTGCGCCCAGTGCCAAACCATGGATCTTGAATCACCTTCAGGTCCACCTCAGGCGTTCCCCATTTGGCTTAAGGAACCTATTACGATTTAGAGTCCATGATCCACTTTTGCATGACTTGAACAGTTTTTGAGTCCACTCCTAGAAGGGGGCTGCTTGCATATGGGCTTTCATCGTGCTTATGTTCTTATACACGTCCACCATCATTTTCCTGCTCCTCTGTACTGCCACTCTTTGAATGCCACTGTTGTGGTCCTGCCCAACTAAATATACACCAGGTGCCCCTGTAATGTAGGTGTGCAATAGAGATGTGCCGAAATAGGTCCAGGACACTAATCAGGCGCAGTGTATCCAGGCACTAATGACCCTGAATGGCCAAGAAGTCTCGTATAGCACACAAGCCTAATTCACCTCAGAATGTGGATAAGAATCACTATGGGGAGGTAATAAAGAGCAGCCAGAGACAGGATGTTATTTGACATTCTCTAAGACACGGATGGTAAAAGCTGTACCAGGAGAAAGCATCCAATTCAGGGAGAGACTAGTTCCTCTGTTGGAGTATGGTAAAATGAATGACCCTTGTATGGAACTAAGCACATGGAAGCACCACCATCACATCCAGGATCTACATGCAGTCATGTGCTGGTGAAATGTTGGCACACTGCCACCCACCCTGCCAGGCCAGAAGGCCTCCATCTGTGGTAGAGAAGCTTTGGCCGAAGCAGTATTAACGCCCAGACCCAGAAAACGCAATCAACTGGCAGTTATCAGAGTAAGAAACATATCTGAACATCACTTTGTGTAGTCCCTGCTTAGCAGGAATATAACAGAAGTTTTCCTCTCTCATCCATCTGGGGGATGCTGCGTCGTGACCTCTGGGTTAGAGTGTGGGCGGGTAAAGGAAAATACATAAATGGTAAAAGTACAGACCTATAAATTTTGGTCCAGTTCTCTTTCCTAAGGACATTTGGGAAGACTGATGGTGCCAGAAGAGTGTTGAATGTGGCCTAACTGCAGTGGAAGTGCTTGTACTTGTATTGGGGAGAGTAAGATGAAGCAGTGGGACACCCTAGCATTAATATGTGGTGTTAGCTTGTTCACGATTGGGGATCTCCTACTATTGCTATGTAAGCGCTACATGGCTCAGTTCCACCCTATACTGGAGGGACAGATTCCAGACAGGAAACATTTTCAATTTCCAGGATTTAAACATACTAAGCAACTTACTGCAGCAGGAGACTGGAAGAGGGTAGATTATTAAACCTATATAATAAAATGCAGTATTTTAATTGATTTAAAGATTTGTAAAACTGTCCTATGAACCTTTGCCTAGTGATACGGCTGTACACGTAGGTGCTGTTGCCAACAATGTACTTCATGCAAAAGAACAGTACACTTGTGAGAAACCTGCCTAGTAACGTGTAGCAACGTCATCAGATTGTAGCAGTAACACAAAGGAGCACAGACATGACGAGCTCTCTGAAGTACTGTGTAGGTCCTGTAGACCAGGCATGGGGAACCTTCGGCCCTCCAGCTGTTGTTTAACTACACATACCAGCATGCCTTGCTACAGTTTTGCTATTTGTCCATGCTAAAACTGTTGCAGGGCATGCTGGGATGTGTAGTTCAACAGCAGCTGGAGGGCCGAAAGTTCCCCATCCCTGCTATAGACCATGCCTTCAGAGGAATGGTCCACAATTTCATAATATTTGCCGGTGGTGAAACGCTGCCATTGCTGTCAGGTTGAACTGCATCCTACGTGTTTTTGTATTGGGTTTGAAATCTGGACGACGGGGCCAACTCATGATACCAAGCACACTCCGAGGATGCTCCTCCAGCCATATTGTGGAGACAGACCAGTGCAGTATTGCTTTTTTGCCTCCGTGTATCTGTATGGAGGGGTGTAGTATGGTATGCCGGCGGACGGGCTCCCGGCGACCAGCATACCGGCGCCGGGAGCCCGACCGCCGGCATACCGACACCGTGGCGAGCGCAAAGGAGCCCCTTGTGAGCTTGCTGCGCTCGCCACGCTACGGGCACGGTGGCGCGCTACACACTATTTTATTCTCCCTCCAGGGGGGTCGTGGACCCCCACGAGGGAGAATATGTGTCGGTATGCCGGGTGTCGGGATTCCGGCGCCGGTATACTGTGCGCCGGGATCCCGACATTCGGTAAACTGAAGACCACCCGTATGGAGTGCTGCCAGCTGGTTCCCTTTGAGAGCAATCCTCTATTCAGCGGCTGTCATATTGGAGGATAGCTGTCAAAGGGAACCAGCCGGTAGCGCTCCATACAGATACACAGAGTTTGCGCTACTGTAGACAGCGGAGAAGACACCTGTGTTCACCGCCAGCTGCCAATGCGCTAATGAAGAATTGCTCACGGAAATAAACTGGCATACAGGTACATATGGATAGGGAGAGCTAGATAATACGGAGCACCCAATTTCTGTTCCTGCTACAAACAAAGAATGGCATACATTGGAACCCGCTCCCCATAAATAGACAACAATTAACTCTTTAAAAAGAGCTGTAAACGTTACTTAACCCTTTTTCTCTTTCATCCTCAAGGGGACACTGGAACTCTCAGACAGCTGGGTATGAAGTATGCAGACCGGAGGTAGCACAATCTAAACAAAAAAATTATACTCAGATGGCTCCTCCCCCTTCACAAACCCAAACCCCCCCCCCCCCCCAATCCCTCAGTTTGAAAAATTGGTGCTGGAGGTGCAGCACAGGAAAGCAGCTCCTGCTCCACAAAAGTATCCATTTTTGTATAATAATCTGACTTGGGCTGAGCCAACCTATATGAAAGGGGGGCGAATGCTCCAAATTGTAGGAGAGACACAGATTCTGTTTGAATGGATCTGCATCTCTCTCAGGAGATCAAGAAGCAGCAGAGTGAGTACTAAGTATCACTGAGGGGGTACAGCGTTTAGGTGGCTGGCAGCAGAGCGACCGTCCCTCCCTGCTTCTGTGCTATTCCCCGCGTCAGGCTAAGTGCGCAGTAACAGTTTGAGCCACGTTAGCAATAGTGCGCATCAGGTCCTGTGGATAGCTGGGAGCCGCTGGGTTCACCGCCGGAAGAGCGGAGACCCGGGCGGCTTGCCGGCGCAAGAAGGAGACGCTGCTGGGGCTGTCGTGGTCCGGCCGCGGCGGGACCGGAGGCTCCAGAGCGGCGGTAGGAGAAATAAGAGCTGCTTAATAAGTTCCCGGGTGCAGGGTGAACTGAGCGGGATGAGTCTCCACGCTGACAGAGGACGGCAGGCATCTGAGGGGAGGTATGATGTGATCAAAAAAATGTTGTTGCGTCCATTTTTTCTTTTTAGTGCTAGGCGCGCAGCGTGAGCGGGATTTCCTCTCTGAGGGGAGGATATAGGCAGAGTACAGTCACAGAAGGGGAAAATTAGTGATAACAATATAGAATACCAGGCATTAGATAAGCGCTGAGGCTCCATACTGGTATTACTGGCGCTGTTAGCGTAAGAAGCTCTGCTGCTGAGATCTCTCTGAATAACATTTTTCTAAAACTATGTTTTTATCTTCCAAGGGACACTGCTGACAGGTCCTGAGGAGGTGGAGCAACGCAATTACCAACCCAGTCCACTTAAGCTGTACTATCAGTTGGTGGTGTGAGGGTTGCAAACGTCGGGCTGGTTAATTTATTTTTATTTATTTTTTACAAAATAATTCCAGCTGTGCGACTCCCAAGTTTTTTGCTCCCTTTATTCCTACGGTCTTTCTCTTCCTATTCTAATAGGGTGAAAGCACTGCTGAGTGGACTCTGTGTGTGTGTGTGTGTGTGTGTGTGTGTGTGTTTCAACATGTCAAAAGCACCAACCAGGACCACAAAAACTTGCTATGTATGCTCAAATAAGATTTTAAACCTACCGGTAAATCTATTTCTCCTAGTCCGTAGAGGATGCTGGGGACTCCGTAAGGACCATGGGGTATAGACGGGCTCCGCAGGAGATAGGGCACCTAAAAACAACTTTGACTATGGGTGTGCACTGGCTCCTCCCTCTATGCCCCTCCTCCAGACCTCAGTTAGAGAACTGTGCCTAGAGGAGATGGACAATACAAGGCAGGATTTAGCAATCCAAGGGCAAGATTCATACCAGACCACACCAATCATACCATGTAACCTGGAACATACATAACCAGTTAACAGTATGAACAACAACAGTAACGGTCCAAGACCGATTTCAACTGTAACATAACCCTTATGTAAGCAACAACTATATACAAGTCTTGCAGAGTTTCCGCACTGGGACGGGCGCCCAGCATCCTCTACGGACTAGGAGAAATAGATTTACCGGTAGGTTTAAAATCTTATTTTCTCTTACGTCCTAGAGGATGCTGGGGACTCCGTAAGGACCATGGGGTTTATACCAAAGCACCCGATCGGGCGAGAGAGTGCGTATGACTCTGCAGCACCGACTGAGCAAACGCTAGGTCCTCATCAGCCAGGGTATCAAACTTGTAGAATTTAGCAAAAGTGTTTGACCCCGACCAAGTCGCCGCTCGGCAAAGTTGTAATGCCGAGACGCCTCGGGCAGCCGCCCAAGAAGAGCCCACCTTCCTAGTGGAATGGGCCTTAACCAAATTTGGTACCGGCAATCCAGCCGTAGAGTGAGCCTGCTGAATCGTATTACAGATCCAGCGAGCAATAGTCTGCTTCGAAGCAGGAGCGCCAATCTTATTGGCCGCATACAGGACAAACAGAGCCTCTGTTTTCCTAATTCTAGCCGTCCTGGCTACATAAATTTTTAAGGCCCTGACTACATCCAGGGATCTGGAATCCTCCAGGTCACTTGTAGCCACAGGCACCACAATTTGATTCATATGGAACGAAGAAACCACTTTAGGCAAAAATTGCAGACGTGTCCTCAATTCAGCTCGATCCACATGAAAAATCAAGTAGGGGCTCTTGTGTTGGCCTTGCCGATGCTAAGGCCAACAACATGACCACCTTCCAGGTAAGAAATTTCAACTCAACCTTGTTAAGTGGTTCAAACCAGTGTGATTTTAGGAACTGCAACACCATGTTCAGGTCCCATGGTGCCACTGGAGGCACAAAAGGTGGCTGGATGTGCAGCACTCCCTTTACAAACGTCTGGACTTCTGGAAGAGAAGCCAATTCCTTTTGAAAGAAAATCGAGAGGGCCGAAATCTGTACCCTAACAGAGCCTAATTTCAGGCCCATATCCACTCCTGTCTGTAGGAAGTGGAGAAGACGACCCAGATGAAAATCTTCCGTAGGTGCATTCTTGGTCTCGCACCAAGACACATACTTTCGCCAGATACGGTGATAATGTTTTATCGTCACCTCCTTCCTAGCCTTTATTAAAGTAGGGATGACCTCTTCCGGAATCCCCTTTTTCGCTAGGATTCGGCGTTCAACCGCCATGCCGTCAAACGTAACCGCGGTAAGTCTTGAAATACACAGGGCCCCTGCTGCAACAGGTCTTCCCTCAGAGGAAGAGGCCAGGGATCTCCTGTGAGCATCTCTTGTAGATCCGAGTACCAGGCCCTTCGAGGCCAGTCTGGGACAACGAGTATCGTTCGTACTCTTCTTCGTCTTATGATCCTCAACACCTTTGTGATGAGAGGAAGAGGAGGAAACACGTAGACCGATTTGAACACCCACGGTGTTACCAGAGCGTCTACTGCTACAGCCTGAGGGTCCCGAGACCTGGAGCAATACCTCAGAAGTTTTTTGTTGAGGCGTGACGCCATCATGTCTATTTGAGGAGTTCCCCAAAGAGGTGTTACGTCTGCAAAGACTTCTTGATGAAGTCCCCACTCTCCTGGATGGAGATCGTGTCTGCTGAGGAAGTCTGCTTCCCAGTTGTCCACTCCTGGAATGAAGACAGCTGACAGAGCGCTTACATGATTTTCCGCCCAGCGAAGGATCCTTGTGGCTTCCGCCATTGCGACTCTGCTTCTTGTCCCGCCTTGGCGGTTCACATGAGCCACTGCTGTGACATTGTCTGATTTGAATCAGAACCGGTAGGTTTCGAAGAAAACTCTCCGCTTGTCGAAGGCCGTTGTAAATGGCCCTGAGTTCCAACACATTGATGTGTAGACAGGACTCCTGGTCTGACCAAAGACCCTGAAAATTTTTTCCCTGTGTGACCGCTCCCCATCCTCGGAGGCTCGCGTTCGTGGTAACCAGGATCCAATCCTGAATTCCGAACCTGCGACCCTCTAGGAGGTGAGCACTTTGCAACCACCACAGGAGGGACACTCTGGTCCCTGGGGACAGAGTTATTTTCCGATGTAAGTGCAGATGGGACCCGGACCACTTGTCCAGAAGATCCCATTGAAAAGTCCTTGCATGGAACCTTCCGAGGGGAATGGCCTCGTAGGCCGCCACCATTTTCCCCAGAACTCGAGTGCATTGGTGAACCGACACCCTCTTCGGTTTTAGCAGGTCTCTGACCATGTTCTGGATGTCTTGGGCTTTCTCTATTGGGAGGAAGACCTTCATTTGTTTCGTATCCAGTATCATACCTAGGAACGGTAGTCGAGTTGTCGGAATCAACTGTGACTTTGGTAGATTTAAAATCCAACCGTGTTGCCGGAGCACTCTCAGAGAGAGCGCCACACTGCTCAGCAATTTCTCCCTTGATCTCGCTTTTATCAGGAGATCGTCCAAGTATGGGATAATTGTGACTCCATGCTTGCGCAGGACCACCATCATTTCCGCCATTATCTTGGTGAAAATCCTCGGGGCCGTGGAGAGTCCAAACGGCAACGTCTGAAAATGGTAATGACAATCCTGTACAGCGAATCTCAGGTATTCCTGATGGGGGGCATATATGGGGATATGAAGGTACGCATCCTTTATGTCCAGAGACACCATAAACTCCCCCTCCTCCATGTTGGCTATTATCGCTCTGTGAGATTCCATTTTGAATTTGAATCTTTTTATGTACAGGTTTAGGGATTTCAGATTCAAAATAGGTCTGACCGAACCGTCCGGTTTCGGGACCACAAATAGGGTTGAGTAGTAACCTCTTCCCTGCTGGTGCAGGGGAACCTTGATTATCACTTGCTGTATACACAGCGTTTGAATTGCAGCTAACACTATATCCCTTTCCGATGTGGAATCTGGTAGGGCCGATTTGAAAAATCGGCGCTGGGGCACCTCCTCGAATTCCAATTTGTAACCCAGGGAAACTATTTCCAACACCCAGGGATTCAGGTCCGAACTGACCCAGGCCTGACTGAAAAGTCGAAGACGTGCCCCCACCGGTGTGTACTCCCTCAGGGGAGCCCCAGCGTCATGCTGTGGGTTTTGGAGTAGCCGGGGAGGACTTTTGTTCCTGGGCACCTGCCGAAGCAGGTGCTCTCTTGCCTCTGCCCTTACCTCTGGCGAGGAAAGAGGATCCCCGACCTCTTTTGGACTTGTGCGACCGAAAGGACTGCATCTGATAGGGTGTTACTTTCTTTTGCTGTTGGGGAATATATGGTAAAAAATTAGATTTACCTGCTGTAGCTGTGGAAACCAGGTCCGTCAGCCCATCCCCAAACAATACATCACCCTTATAGGGTAGTACTTCCATATGTTTTTTGGAATCCGCATCACCCGTCCATTGGCGAGTCCATAAGGATCTTCTCGCTGAGACAGACATGGCATTGGCCCTAGAAGCTAGCAATCCAATGTCCCTTTGAGCATCCCTCATAAATAAGACTGCGTCTTTAATATGGGCTAGAGTTAGGAATATAGTATCCTTATCCATATTATCAAATTGATCTGTCAGCTTTTCCAAAGAATTCATTTAATTCATGAGATGTGGGAAAGTTAATACAGGTTGAGTATCCCTTATCCAAAATGCTTGGGACCAGAGGTTTTTTGGATATCGGATTTTTCCATATTTTGGAATAATTAGATACCATAATGAGATATCATGGTGATGGGACTTAAATCAAAGCACAGAATGCATTTATGTTACATATACACCTTTTACACACAGCCTGAAGGTCATTTTAGCCAATATTTTTTATAACTTTGTGCATTAAACAAAGTGTGTGTACATTCACAAAATTCTTTTATGTTTCATATACACCTTATACACACAGCCTGAAGGTCATTTAATACAATATTATTAATAACTTTGTGTATTAAACAAAGTTTGTGTACATTGAGCCATCAAAAAACAAAGGTTTCATTATCTCACTCTCACAGAAAAAAGTCCGTATTTCGGAATATTCCGTATTTCGGAATATTTGGATATGGGATACTCAACATGTAATCTGTTTCTTTTCCTTAAACATGTGTACCCTTGTGTCAGGGACCGAGGGTTCATCCACAATATGCAACACATCCCTTATTGCCACAACCATACCCTGAATGGTTTTAGTCACCCTAGGGTGCAATTTTACTTCGTCATAGTCGACACTGGAATCAGAATCCGTGTCGGTAGTAGTGTCTTGTGTTAAGGGACGCTTTTGAGACCCCGACGGGCCCTGTGAGTCGGTCCAATCCGAGGATTGACCCCCTGATGTCCCCCTAAATCAGCCTTATCAAGCCTTTTATGTAAAGAGGCCACACTTGCATTCAACATATGCCACATGTCCATCCAATCTGGAGTCGGCACAACCGACGGGGACACACCACTCATTTGCTCCACCTCCTCCTTGGAGAAGCCTTCCGCCTCAGACATGTCGACACACACGTACCGACACCCCACACACACAGGGATTAACCTATAAGGGGACAAAACCCCAACCAGGTCCTAAGGAGAGACAGAGAGAGAGTATGCCAGCACACACCAGCGCTTAAAAACACTGGAAAAAATATGTCCAGATAGCGCTTTTTTATATATAATATGCCAATTCCCACTCACTGCGTCGCTAATGTGCCCCCCTCCTCTTTTTCAAGCCTGTGAAGTTCAGCAGGGGAGAGACCAGGGAGCCAGCGTTTTCCTCATGCAGCTTCTGTGGAGAAAATGGCGCTGGTTAGTGCTGAGGATCAAGCCCCGCCCACCCGACGGTGGGCTTCGGTCCCAGTGATTTTTCAATAAAATGGCGGGGTATCATAGATTTACTGCCTCCGCAGCCTAATCAAACTGTATTTGGCCAAAATGTGAGGTTTATTGCTGCCCAGGGCGCCCCCCCTGCGCCCTGCACCCTTCAGTGCTGCTCTGTGTGTGTGTGACTGGGAGCAATGGCGCGCAGCTTACCGCTGCGCGCCTTACCTCATGAAGATCTGATGTCTTCTGCCGCCTAAGATGTCTTCTGCCTTCTCTATCCGGCTTCTATCTTCGGCATCTCTGAGGAGGACGGCGGCGCGGCTCCGGGACGAACCCAAGGTGAGACCTGTGTTCCGACTCCCTCTGGAGCTAATGGTGTCCAGTAGCCTTAGAAGCAGTGCCCAACTTGACAAGCCAGCTTCTCTCTCCTCGGTCCCACGATGCAGGGAGCCTGTTGCCAACAGGACTCCCTGAAAATAAAAAACCTAACAAAATTCTTCTTCAACAGAAAACTCTGGAGAGCTCTCTGCAGTGCACCCATTCTACTCTGGGCACAAGATCTAACTGAGGTCTGGAGGAGGGGCATAGAGGGAGTAGCCAGTGCACACCCATAGTCAAAGTTCTTTTTAGGTGCCCTATCTCCTGCGGAGCCCGTCTATACCCCATGGTCCTTACGGAGTCCCCAGCATCCTCTAGGACGTAAGAGAAAAAGAGCACTAATGTTGGCAGCTCCGGGGTGTGCGACACATGTTTGGGAATGGACGCTCAACCTGGGAGCAGTGGGTCCGTCTGGGTCATGGGAAAGTGCCCTGGCTGATATTTCTAAGGAAATGGCGGAATCCCGGAAGCAACATTTAGAAGGGTTTTCCAAAACTATGGGGGTAT
Source organism: Pseudophryne corroboree (assembly GCF_028390025.1). Taxonomy (NCBI): domain Eukaryota; kingdom Metazoa; phylum Chordata; class Amphibia; order Anura; family Myobatrachidae; genus Pseudophryne; species Pseudophryne corroboree. Next base: position 56,421,202 of record NC_086453.1, on the reverse strand, counting down.
TTCTAATTACAATTACACCACCCGCACAAGCAGAGAAGAATGTGCGTAAATCGGTAAAGAGACCACTCCCTCTCCTGCAGGAAGAGTCGGAGGAGGAGGGAAGAGTCTGTGGAGCAAATCATGGATGCCAGTCCTAAGGAGGAGGACGCTGAGGTCAAGGGATTAGTTTCCCTTATTGAGGAGGTAAAACAGGTCCTTAACTTCAAGGAAGAAGTTAAAGAACCTGAAGTTTTTGATTTATTTGAGTCTCAGAAACCGCAATCAGCGGTTTTTCCAATTCCTCAGACTCTCCAGGATCAAATGGGAGAAGCATGGAAGCAGCCTGATAAACGCTTCCAAATTCCAAAGAATTACATAAACCGCCAGGGAGGAACAAAAAGCCGCATGGGTTTAAGAGAGGCCACAAGGATCTTGGCTTGGTCAGAAAAGTGCAACATAATCCTGTCAGCAGTCTTCATTCCGGGAGTAGAAAATTGGGATGCAGACTATCTCAGTCGCCAAGATATGCATCCAGGGGAGTGGTGTCTACACCCACAGGTTTTTGATACTGTAGTACGACGGTGGGGTCTACCGCAAATAGACCTCATGGCCTCTCGAAACAACCATCAGCTACCGAGGTACAGTATGCCAGGACACGGTATCCAGCAGCAGATGCGGTGGACACGCTGCCGATTCCCTGTTCATATGATTTGGTCCATTTTATACTTATGCTCTCATCCTTCAGTGCTGCCCTTTCCCTTGCTTAAACAGTCATACTTTAAGAACCTAATCTCCTCCCAGTCTTCCAACCCCCGGTGCCTCTTTGCCACTCTCAACTCACTCCTCTTCCCACCTCCACCTCGTCTCCCCTCCTCGCTCTATGCTCTTAACTTTGCCACTTACTTCACGTGCAAAATTGACTCCATACGTCAGGACATCACATCACACCATACCATCAGCAACCAGCCTCCTCCCATAACTTACCACCCCTCCCCATCCCTCTCACCAACTCTTACATCTTTCTCCCATGCATCTGGTGAGGAAATCATGGCCCTCATTTGTTCCTCTCCTTTACCACCTCCCCTCGTGACCCTATACCCTCCCGCCTCCTCCGCTGCCTCTCTCCTTTTGCCTGTTCCCATCTTTCCCACCTTCTCAATCTCTCCCTCTCATCAGGCACTGTCCCCTCTGCCTTCAAGCATGCACTCATCTCTCCTATTCTTAAAAAAAAAAAAACTACCGTTGATCCAAACACTCTCTCCAACTACCGACCCATCTCTCTTCTCCCTTTTGCCTCCAAACTCCTTGAGCGTATTGCCTACAACCGCCTGACTGCCTTTCATTCCTCACACTCACTGCTTGACCCATTCCAGTCTGGCTTCTATCGTCTCCACTCCACTGAAACTGCCCTTACAAAAGTCTGCAATGACCTCCATGCTGCTAAATCTAAGGGCCACTACTCTCTCCTTATTCTTCTTGATCTCTCTGCTGCTTTTGACACTATCGACCAGTCTCACCTACTGCAAATCCTTCACTCCATTGGTCTGTGTGATACTGCCCTCTCTTGGCTGTCTTCCTACCTCTCTGACCGTTCATTCTCTGTCTCCTCTCATGACTCTACCTCCCCCTCACTTCCACTAACTGTAGGTGTATCCCAAGGTTCTATCCTTGGTCCTCTTCTTTTCTCTCTCTATACTTCCTCACTAGGTAAGCTCATTAGTTCTTTTGATTTCCAATATCATCTCTATGCTGATGACGCTAAAATCTATCTTTCCTCTCCAGACCTCTCCCCTGCTCTCCTCACTCGAATCTCCAACTGTCTCTCTGCGATCTCTGTTTGGATGTCCCAGCGCTTTCTTAAACTTAACATGTCTAAGACTGAGCTGATCATCTTCCCTCCCTCCCGCATAACCTCACCTCCCACAGTCTCATTATCTATTGATGGCACTACTATCTCCTCTAGCCCCCAAGTGCGCTGTCTTGGAGTAATCCTTGACTCCTCCCTCTCCTTCAAACCACACATTCAGCACCTCTCACAAACCTGCCATTTTCATCTAAAAAATATTTCCAGGATCAGACCCTTTCTGACCCAGGATGCTACTAAGACCCTTATCCACTCACTGGTCATCTACAGACTGGACTACTGTAATCTCCTCCTAACTGGTATTCCTGACAAATACCTCTCTCCACTCCAATCTATCGTCAATGCTGCTGCCCGGCTCAATTTCCTCACCAAACGCACTACATCCACCTCTCCTCTCCTACAAGGCCTTCACTGGCTCCCTTCCCTTTAAGAATCCATTTCAAGCTTCTCACACTCACTTACAAAGCCCTCACCCACTCCTCTCCCATTTACATCTCTGACTTTATCTCCCTTTACTCTCCCACCCGTCCTCTTCGCTCTGCTAATGCATGCCGACTCTCCTGCCTACTGATTACTTCCTCCCACTCCTACCTTCAAGATTTTTCACGTGCTGCTCCAATTTTCTGGAATTCCCTACCTCTTCCCCTCAGACTCTCCACCTCTCTACAAAACTTCAAACGGGCTCTCAAGACCCACTAATTCACCAAACCCAGCCAAATCTCATCCTAAGCCTCTGTTCCACGCTCTCTATGTACCCCATCTGTGTCACCCCTGTCTGTCTACCCCTTACCTTTAGAATGTAAGCTCTCACGAGCAGCGCCCTCTTCTCTCATGTGCTTATCCTTTCTCTTTAATAATCTTCAACTGCATCAACTCCAGCAGTCCTCTGCCACCTGATACTTATTTCAGTGTTATCTGCTGATGTAGCTATGTTTATTTACCCTGTACTTGTCCTATATTGTCTTCAACTGTAAGATGCTGTTTTCCTGTTTTGATTATTTGTTTATGTACTCTGTAATTGGGCGATGTGGAACCCTTGTGGCGCCATATAAATAAAGGATAATAATAAGAAGATGAAATACATCTTTCCGCTGTTTCCCCTGTTACCGAGAGTATTAAAGAGGGTGAAAAAGGTAGAGCATGGGTGATTTTAATGGCACCAGACTGGCCTCGCAGAAGTTGGTACTCGGACCTGAGGGGGCTCCTGGCGGAAGACACTTAAAGGCTGCCAGAGGGAGGACCTCTTGTCACAAGGCCCATTCCTTCACCCAGACTTGAACCATCTACGTTTGATGGCTTGGTTCTTGAGACCAGGATTCTAAGACACAGGGGAATTCTGAAATCGGCTATCCCCACCATGTTGGCTGCAAGGAAGCCAGTCACTGCAGCACATTACTATAGAATATGGAAGAGGTACATAGACTGGTGTCAGTCTAAGGTTTGGAATTCCAGAGAGTTCCGCATCAGTAGACTTTTGAGGTTTCTTCAAAATGGTTTAGATGGAGGTTTGAGGTTGGGATCCTTGAAGGTACAATTCTCTGTCCTCTCTATTTTCCAACAACGTCTGGCATCCTTACAGGAGGTCCAGACATTTTTACAGGGTGTGTGTTGGATACTACCACCTTTTCATCCTCCCACGGCCCCGTGGGATCTAAATTTAGTGCTCGAATATTTGAAATCGGCAGTTTTTGAGTCTTTGGAGAAGGCTGATCAAAAATACATATCCTGGAAAGTTACCCTGCTAGCTTTGGCATCAGAAAGAAGGCTTTCAAAGTTAGGTGCTCTGTCGTGTAAGAGTCCCTTGCTGGTTATTCATGAGGGCAAAGCGGAGTTCCTCCCTAAGGTGATTTCAGGTTTCCACATTATCCAGCCCATTGTGGTCCCCTCCTTCCAAGGAGTTGCGGAGGTGGACTTGTCTTTGGAAGTGGTCAGAGCCTTAAGGATCTACGTACAGGCTACATCCTCTATTAGAAAGTCTGACGCTTTGTTCTGCATGATGGGCCCAAGAAGGGTTGGCTGGCTTCAAAGCAGACTCTAGCCAGATTGATACGATTTACCATCAAGCAGGCTTATATCTCTAGTGGTAAGAGGGTTCATTTTCGGGTAGGTGCTCATACCACCAGACCAGTGGGTGCTTCATGGGCTGCGGCTAGAGGAGCCTCCACTACTCAACTTTGCAGAGCTGCAACGTGGTCATCAGCACACACGTTCACTCAATTCTACAAGTTTGATACGTTTGCATATAGGGATACCTGGTTTGGCCGTTTGGTTCTACAGGCTTCGGTCAGCACTCCCGCCCCTGGGAGTATCTTTAGGACGTCCCCAGCTGTCTGAGAGTTCCAGTGTCCCCTAGTGGATGAAAGAGAAAAGAGGATTTTGGTACTTACCGATAAATCCATTTCTCTGAACGCCCGCCTCGGTTCTGTCAGCCTGCGTGTTCTTGTTAAATTTAGTTCAAACGGGTTTTGATATTATGATAATGGTTCTTGGTTGCTGTTTGACTAGTTGCTACGATTGGTTCCTCTCCATAAGGCTTTAGTTTTAATGTTACCTCTTCTCTCCGTAAATTTTTTCAAACTGAGTGATTGGGGGGCATGAAGGGGGAGGAGCCGGCTGTGCATAATTTTTTTGTTTAGAGTGTGCTACCTCCGGTCTGCATACTTCACACCCAGCTGTCTGAGAGTTCCAGTGTCCCCTAGTGGATTCAGAGAAATGGATTTATCGGTAAGTACCAAAATCCTCTTTTACTTTACAGGTTTTGCGTATACACTTATTTTCAAGCTCTCTATTTTATATATTTATGATTGTATTTTTTAACAGAGCTGCTATTTATATAAACCCCATTAGCACAGTTATTAATAATTCACAGTGCTGGACGTCTACACTGATTTGTGAGGACGCAGCAAACGATTAAAAATGTTGCACATGAAAATTAAAATTTCATGTTGATTTCGTAGATGGAGTGACCCATCTCTATGGTGTCTACTATATAGCCTCATTCAAAGTCGCTTGTATCATGATACCCTGCCATCTTACGGCATATTATACCAACATGGAAAGAGAGATCTGCCTATATATCAGGGGTGGGCAATTATTTCAGCTGGAGGGCCGCTTAACACTTCCAGCGAATATTCGAGGGCCACACACAAAATACTCAAAAAGAGATCCCTTTTTACACATTACGGCAGACAGCGTCCCCTTTTTACACATTACGGCAGACAGCGCCCCCGTTTTTACACATTACGGCAGACAGCGCCCCCGTTTTTACACATTACGGCAGACAGCGTCCCGTTTTTACACATTACGGCAGACAGCGTCCCGTTTTTACACATTACGGCAGACAGCGTCCCGTTTTTACACATTACGGCAGACAGCGCCCCCGTTTTTACACACTACGGCAGACAGCGCCCCCGTTTTTACACGTTACGGCAGACAGCGCCCCCGTTTTTACACATTACGGCAGACAGCGCCCCCGTTTTTACACATTACGGCAGACAGCGTCCCGTTTTTCTCTGACGTCCTAAGTGGATGCTGGGGACTCCGTCAGGACCATGGGGGATTAGCGGCTCCGCAGGAGACAGGGCACAAAAGTAAAAGCTTTAGGATCAGGTGGTGTGCACTGGCTCCTCCCCCTATGACCCTCCTCCAAGCCTCAGTTAGATTTTTGTGCCCGGCCGAGAAGGGTGCAATCTAGGTGGCTCTCCTAAAGAGCTGCTTAGAGTAAAAGTTTGTTAGGTTTTTTATTTTCAGTGAGTCCTGCTGGCAACAGGCTCACTGCTACGAGGGACTTAGGGGAGAGAAGTGAACTCACCTGCGTGCAGGATGGATTGGCTTCTTAGGCTACTGGACACCATTAGCTCCAGAGGGAGTCGGAACACAGGTCTCACCCTGGGGTTCGTCCCGGAGCCGCGCCGCCGACCCCCCTTGCAGATGCCGAAAAGTGAAGGTCCAGAAACGGCGGCAGAAGACTCTTCAGTCTTCATAAGGTAGCGCACAGCACTGCAGCTGTGCGCCATTGTTGTCAGCACACTTCATAGCAGCGGTCACTGAGGGTGCAGGGCGCTGGGGGGGGGCGCCCTGGGCAGCAATGATAGTACCTTATTCTGGCTAAAAATACATCACATATAGCCCCTGGGGGCTATATGGATGTATTTAACCCCTGCCAGGTCTCAGAAAAACGGGAGAAGAAGCCCGCCGAAAAGGGGGCGGGGCCTATTCTCCTCAGCACACAGCGCCATTTTCCCTCACAGAAATGCTGGTGGGAAGGCTCCCAGGCTCTCCCCTGAACTGCACTACAGAAACAGGGTTAAAACAGAGAGGGGGGGCACTTATTTGGCGATATGTATATATATATTAAAATGCTATAAGGGAAAAACACTTATATAAAGGTTGTCCCTGTATAATTATAGCGTTTTTGGTGTGTGCTGGCAAACTCTCCCTCTGTCTCCCCAAAGGGCTAGTGGGGTCCTGTCCTCTATCAGAGCATTCCCTGTGTGTGTGCTGTGTGTCGGTACGTGTGTGTCGACATGTATGAGGACGATGTTGGTGAGGAGGCGGAGCAATTGCCTGAAATGGTGATGTCACTCTCTAGGGAGTCGACACCGGAATGGATGGCTTATTTAAGGAATTACGTGATAATGTCAACACGCTGCAAGGTCGGTTGACGACATGAGACGGCCGGCAAACAAATTAGTACCTGTCCAGGCGTCTCAAACACCGTCAGGGGCTGTAAAACGCTCATTTACCTCAGTCGGTCGACACAGACACAGACACGGACACTGACTCCAGTGTCGACGGTGAAGAAACAAACGTATTTTCCTTTAGGGCCACACGTTACATGTTAAGGGCAATGAAGGAGGTGTTACATATTTCTGATACTACAAGTACCACAAGAAGGGTATTATGTGGGGTGTGAAAAAACTACCTGTAGTTTTTCCTGAATCAGATAAATTAAATGAAGTGTGTGATGATGCGTGGGTTTCCCCCGATAGAAAATTATTGTCGGTATACCCTTTCCCGCCAGAAGTTAGGGCGCGTTGGGAAACACCCTTTAGGGTGGATAAGGCGCTCACACGCTTATCAAAACAAGTGGCGGTACCGTCTCCAGATAGGGCCGCCCTCAAGGAGCCAGCTGAGAGGCTGGAAAATATCCTAAAAAGGTATATACACACATACTGGTGTTATACTGCGACCAGCGATCGCCTCAGCCTGGATGTGCAGCGCTGGGGTGGCTTGGTCGGATTCCCTGACTGAAAATATTGATACCCTTGACAGGAACAGTATTTTATTGACTATAGAGCATTTCTATATATGCGAGATGCACAGAGGGATATTTGCACTCTGGCATCAAGAGTTAGTGCGATGTCCATATCTGCCAGAAGATGTTTATGGACACGACAGTGGTCAGGTGATGCAGATTCCAAACGGCACATGGAAGTATTGCCGTATAAAGGGGAGGAGTTATTTGGGGTCGGTCCATCGGACCTGGTGGCCTCGGCAACAGCTGGAAAATCCACCTTTTTTACCCCAAATCACATCTCAGCAGAAAAAGACACCGTCTTTTCAGCCTCAGTCCTTTCGTCCCCATAAGGGCAAGCGGGCAAAAGGCCAGTCATATCTGCCCAGGGATAGAGGAAAGGGAAGAAGACTGCAGCAGGCAGCCCATTCCCAGGAACAGAAGCCCTCCACAGCTTCTGCCAAGTCCTCAGCATGACGCTGGGGCCGTACAAGCGGACTCAAGTGCGGTGGGGGGTCGTCTCAAGAGTTTCAGCACGTAGTGGGCTCACTCGCAAGTGGACCCCTGGATCCTACAAGTAGTATCCCAGGGGTACAGACTGGAGATTCGAGACGTCTCCCCCTCGCAGGCTCCTGATGTCTGTTTTACCAACGTCTTCCTCCGACAGGGAGGCAGTATTGGAAACAATTCACAAGCTGTATTCCCAGCAGGTGATAATCAAAGTACCCCTCCTACAACAAGGAAAGGGGTATTATTCCACACTATATTGTGGTACTGAAGCCAGACGGCTCGGTGAGACCTATTCTAAATGGGAAATCTTTGAACACTTACATACAAAGGTTCAAATCAAGATGGAGTCACTCAGAGCAGTGATAGCGAACCAGGAAGAAGGGGACTATATGGTGTCCCTGGACATCAAGGATGCTTACCTCCATGTCCCAAATTGCCCTTCTCACCAAGGGTACCTCAGGTTCGTGGTACGGAACTGTCACTATCAGTTTCAGACGCTGCCGTTTGGATTGTCCACGGCACCCCGGGTCTTTACCAAAGTAATGGCCGAAATGATGATTCTTCTTCAAAGAAAAGGCGTCTTAATTATCCCTTACTTGGACGATCTCCTGATAAGGGCAAGGTCCAGAGAACAGTTGGAAGTCGGAGTAGCACTATCTCAAGTAGTTCTACGACAGCACGGGTGGATTCTAAATATCCAAAATCGCAGCCGTTTCCGACGACACGTCTGCTGTTCCTAGGGATGGTTCTGGACACAGTCCAGAAAAAGGTGTTTCTCCCGGAGGAGAAAGCCAGGGAGTTATCCGAGCTAGTCAGGAACCTCCTAAAACCAGGAAAAGTGTCAGTGCATCATTGCACAAGAGTCCTGGGAAAAATGGTGGCTTATTACGAAGCGATTCCATTCGGCAGATTCCACGCAAGAACTTTTCAGTGGGATCTGCTGGACAAATGGTCCGGATCGCATTTTCAGATGCATCAGCGGATAACCCTGTCTCCAGGGACAGGGGTGTCTCTCCTGTGGTGGTTACAGAGTGCTCATCTTCTAGAGGGCCGCAGATTCGGCATTCAGGATTGGATGCTGGTGACCACGGAGGCCAGCCTGAGAGGCTGGGGAGCAGTCACACAGGGAAAAAATTTCCAGGGAGTGTGATCAAGTCTGGAGATTTTTCTCCACATAAATATACTGGAGCTAAGGGCAATTTACAATGCTCTAAGCTTAGCAAGACCTCTGCTTCAAGGTCAGCCGGTATTGATCCAGTGGGACAACATCACGGCAGTCGCCCACGTAAACAGACAGGGCGGCACAAGAAGCAGGAGGGCAATGGCAGAAACTGCAAGGATTTTTCGCTGGGCGGAAAATCATGTGATAGCACTGTCAGCAGTGTTCATTCCGGGAGTGGACAACTGGGAACCCGGGAGAGTGGGGACTTCATCGGGAAGTCTTCCACATGATTGTGAACTGTTGGAAAAGACCAAAGGTGGACATGATGGCGTCCCGCCTGAACAAAAAACTGGACAAGTATTGCGCCAGGTCAAAAGACCCTCAGGCAATAGCTGTGGACGTTCTGGTAACACCGTGGGTGTACCAGTCGGTGTATGTCTTCCCTCCTCTGCTTCTCATACCCAAGGTATTGAGAATTATAAGACGTAGAGGAGTAAGAACTATACTCGTGGCTCCGGATTGGCCAAGAAGGACTTGGTACCCGGAACTTCAAGAGATGCTCACAGAGGACTCATGGCCTCTGCCGCTAAGAAGGGACTTGCTTCAGCAAGTACCATGTCTGTTCCAAGACTTACCGCAGCTGCGTTTGACGGCATGGCGGTTGAACGCCGGATCCTAAGGGAAAAAGGCATTCCGGAAGAGGTCATTCCTACCCTGGTCAAAGCCAGGAAGGAGGTGACCGCACAACATTATCACCACATGTGGCGAAAATATGTTGCGTGGTGTGAGGCCAGGAAGGCCCCATGAAGAAATTTCAACTCGGTCGTTTCCTGCATTTCCTGCAAACAGGAGTGTCTATGGGCCTCAAATTGGGGTCCATTAAGGTTCAAATTTCGGCCCTGTCGATTTTCTTCCAGAAAGAATTGGCTTCAGTTCCTGAAGTCCAGAAGTTTGTCAATGAGTACTGCATATACAACCCCCTTTTTGTGCCTCCAGTGGCACTGTGGGATCTCAACGTAGTTCTGGGATTCCTAAAATCACATTGGTTTAAACCGCTCAAATCTGTGGATTTGAAATATCTCACAGGGAAAGTGACCATGCTGTTGGCCCTGGCCTCGGCCAGGCGAGTGTCAGAATTGGCGGCGTTTGTCTCAAAAAGCCCATATCTGATTGTCCATTCGGACAGGGCAGAGCTGCGGACTCATCCCCAGTTTCTCCCTAAGGTGGTGTCAGTGTTTCACCCGAACCAGCTTATTGTGGTACCTGCGGCTACTAGGGACTTGGAGGACTCCAAGTTGCTAGATGTTGTCAGGGCCCTGAAAATATAGTTTCCAGGACGGCTGGAGTCAGGAAGACTGACTTGCTGTTATCCTGTATGCACCCAACAAACTGGGTGCTCTTGCTTCTAAGCAGACGATTGCTAGTTGGATGTGTAGTACAATTCAGCTTGCACATTCTGTGGCAGGCCTGCCACAGCCAAAATATGTAAATGCCCATTCCACAAGGAAGGTGGGCTCATCTTGGGCGGCTGCCCGAGGGGTCTCGGCTTTACAACTTTGCCGAGCTGATACTTGGTCAGGGCACACCCTGACTGAGGAGGACCTGGAGTTCTCTCATTCGGTGCTGCAGAGTCATCCGCACTCTCCCGCCCGTTTGGGAGCTTTGGTATAATCCCCATGGTCCTGACGGAGTCCCCAGCATCCACTTAGGACGTCAGAGAAAATAAGAATTTACTTACCGATAATTCTATTTCTCGTAGTCCGTAGTGGATGCTGGGCGCCCATCCCAAGTGCGGATTGTCTGCAATACTTGTACATAGTTATTGTTACAAAAATCGGGTTATTATTGTTGTGAGCCATCTTTTCAGAGGCTCCGCTGTTATCATGCTGTTAACTGGGTTCAGATCACAGGTTGTACGGTGTGATTGGTGTGGCTGGTATGAGTCTTACCCGGGATTCAAAATCCTTCCTTATTGTGTACGCTCGTCCGGGCACAGTATCCTAACTGAGGCTTGGAGGAGGGTCATAGGGGGAGGAGCCAGTGCACACCACCTGATCCTAAAGCTTTTACTTTTGTGCCCTGTCTCCTGCGGAGCCGCTAATCCCCCATGGTCCTGACGGAGTCCCCAGCATCCACTACGGACTACGAGAAATAGAATTATCGGTAAGTAAATTCTTATTTTACACATTACGGCAGACAGCGTCCCCTTTTTACACATTACGGCAGACAGTCCCTACCCCCTGTCCCCCCCCCCCTCCCCTAAACCCATATTGCAGTTTTTAACTCCCCTCCCTCCCCACCTCTAAACCTACATGGCAGCTTAAGCAGTGATCCAGGGGCTGGCTGGACAGGGGGTTTACCTGTTTATCACAGTGGCAGACGATCCCCGCTGTCCGATGATCTGCACTGCTGCCGGCCGGAGTCACTGCTGATGTGGACTCTCCTGCTCCCGCTCGCTGCCCGCCGCTTCCTCTCCTCACTGGCTGCCGCTTCTCGGCCGCCGCTTCTTGGCCCGCCGCTTCTTGGCCGCCGCTCCTGCTCACTGCAGTGCCCGCCCCCGTGCCTCCCAGCGCATGATAACAGAGGAAATCCTGGTCAGCTGACCCTGTGACGTTGCCGGGATTTTCTCAGCGGCGCCGCGTCTGATAGCAGTGCAATGACAAGCGGCATGTCGGGCCGCTTGTCATTGCACTCTGGTGGGGCACAGCGGGCCAGGCAGGATCGGTCCGCGTGCCGCATCCGGCCCGCGGGCCGCCTGTTGCCCACCCCTACTATATATAGTACTTCAGCTGCAGAAGTTACCATGTAATTGTGGTTTGTACTGGGAATAGAAGTGGTTGTGTTTTGTCACGTGTATATAATCCCCCTTAACAGCAATGTAAGACATGTATTATATATTTGGGGCTAGATTTACTGTAGTTTATTTTATTTTTGTAATATTATTTCCTTTATTTATTTTTGCAGAGAGGAATCCATTTCTCTATCATTTCCCCTCGAAAGCTGCCTGCCTTGAGGACGCTTTTTGAGAAAGCCATGCCAGTAGGTGGCATGATGGAGCCACAGCCTAAGGACTACAACCAGGACCCTCGACACATGATCCTTATCCGAGGAATAGTTCTTCCAGGTTAGTTTGATCTGTCTCTTCCCCCTGTTATTTATATTTATATAAAAGAAGATTATTGATGGAATAGAGACTTTGCAGGAAACTGTCACTTGTACTTGGCTGAATGAAAGAAGCCGGATGGATGAGCGAGTGTCGTTGGGGAATCTGGCCAATAGAATTGCCTAAATAAATAATACACGCCCACTATTGTGTATTCAATGGGAGTTGGGAATTTTACATGTGTGTTTTCTACCTTCTGATTTTATTATCCTGCCTGTGACCTCTTTCCACCTCAGTACATTGCTTCCTTGTGTGTTGTTTGCCAGTTATTTATATCGTTGTGTAAAGATGTTTTATTATTTACTGGATACAATTGTAATTCTAGAACAGTTGGGGGGTCATATACCTGGGCAAGTACATAATCTGCTGCCTAGGTCAGTGACAAGTAACCTGATACATGTTATGGGCCGCAGCGTTCCTCTAAGACTACACACCACCCTTAAACTCGGTAATACATTAAAACAACATGTGCAATCAAAGAAAGACACAAGATATAAGCCAGAATGTCCCTAACATTTACCACGTGCCACACACTCCACTTCTTTGTACTTCTCATACTGTAAACCCACTCCCCCCCCACCCCCCCCCCCAATTTTAGCAATATAATTGCTACCCATGAATCCCCTATAACATGTCCCTGTTATCAATGTTTCCATCCTGTTCCTATCATAATCATCATCATTATTATCATAACCAACCCCCATCCATAGATCTCAATAACCCCTACATCGGTCATTGTCATTAAGGTCTGCTTCAGTCATAGGCCCTCATTCCGAGTTGTTCGCTCGCTAGCTGCTTTTAGCAGCAGTGCAAACGCTAAGCCGCCGCCCTCTGGGAGTGTATCTTAGCTTAGCAGAAGTGCAACCGAAAGGATCGCAGAGTGGCTACAAAAAAAAGATTGTGCAGTTTCTGAGTAGCTCGAGACTTACTCCTAGCTAGCGATCACTTCAGACTATTTAGTTCCTGTTTTGACATCACAAACACGCCCTGCGTTGCATGCCTACGTTTTCCCAGCCACTCCTGCGTTTTTATCCGACACGCCTGCGTTTTTTCACACACTCCCCGAAAACGGCCAGTTACCTCCCAGAAACACCCACTTCCTGTCAATCACTCTGCGGCCAGCAGTGCGACTGAAAAGCGTCGCTACAGCTTGTGTAAAACTACATTGGCTTTTGTGAAAGTACGTCGCGCGTGCGCAGTGTGCACCATACGCATACGTGCCGTTTTTTAGCCTGATCGCTGCGAACGAAAGCAGCTAGCGATCAACTCGATAGTCTGTAAGGTCTGTCTCGGTCATGGTCAGTAAGGACTGGGTACATACTGAGCGGGTGTCCCCAACCCGACGGGCTGACCGGGCGACATCGCTAGCGACCCTGTGCACCCGCATATCAGGCATACACACTGAACTATATGCCTGATACGTCGCTCCAATTCGGCTGGAGATGACCATATCCGGCCAATATTGTGTAATTGTGTACCCAGCTTTAGTCCTGGTCAGTAAGGCCTGCCTCAGTCGTGGTCAGTAATGCCTGCCTTAGTCATGGTCATTAAGGCCTGCCTCAGTCGTGGACAGTAAGAGCTGCCCAATCAGGGTCAGTAAGAGCTGCCCCAGTCAGGGTCAGTAAGAGCTGCCCCAGTCAGGGTCAGTAAGAGCTGCCCCAGTCAGGGTCAGTAAGAGCTGCCCCAGTCAGGGTCAGTAAGAGCTGCCCCAGTCAGGGTCAGTAAGAGCTGCCCCAGTCAGGGTCAGTAAGAGCTGCCTCAGTCAGGGTCAGCAAGGCCTGTTATGGTCAGTAAGAGCTTGCCCCAGTCAGGGTCAGTAAGAGTTTGCCCCAGTCAGGGTCAGTAAGAGCTTGCCTCAGTCAGGGTCAGTAAGAGCTGCCCCAGTCAGGGTCAGTAAGAGCTGCCCCAGTCAGGGTCAGTAAGAGCTGCCCCAGTCAGGGTCAGTAAGAGCTGCCCCAGTCAGGGTCAGTAAGAGCTGCCCCAGTCAGGGTCAGTAAGAGCTGCCCCAGTCAGGGTCAGTAAGAGCTGCCCCAGTCAGGGTCAGTAAGAGCTGCCCCAGTCAGGGTCAGTAAGAGCTGCCCCAGTCAGGGTCAGTAAGAGCTGCCCCAGTCAGGGTCAGTAAGAGCTGCCCCAGTCAGGGTCAGTAAGAGCTGCCCCAGTCAGGGTCAGTAAGAGCTGCCTCAGTCAGGGTCAGCAAGGCCTGTTATGGTCAGTAAGAGCTTGCCCCAGTCAGGGTCAGTAAGAGTTTGCCCCAGTCAGGGTCAGTAAGAGCTTGCCCCAGTCAGGGTCAGTAAGAGCTTGCCTCAGTCAGGGTCAGTAAGAGCTTGCCCCAGTCAGGGTCAGTAAGAGCTTGCCCCAGTCAGGGTCAGTAAGAGCTTGCCCCAGTCAGGGTCAGTAAGAGCTTGCCCCAGTCAGGGTCAGTAAGGCCTGTTATGGTCAGTAAGAGCTTGCCTCAGTCAGGGTCAGTAAGAGCTTGCCCCAGTCAGGGTCAGTAAGAGCTTGCCTCAGTCAGGGTCAGTAAGAGCTTGCCTCAGTCAGGGTCAGTAAGAGCTTGCCCCAGTCAGGGTCAGTAAGAGCTTGCCCCAGTCAGGGTCAGTAAGAGCTTGCCCCAGTCAGGGTCAGTAAGAGCTTGCCTCAGTCAGGGTCAGTAAAAGCTTGCCTCAGTCAGGGTCAGTAAGAGCTTGCCTCAGTCAGGGTCAGTAAGAGCTTGCCCCAGTCAGGGTCAGTAAGAGCTTGCCTCAGTCAGGGTCAGTAAGAGCTTGCCTCAGTCAGGGTCAGTAAGAGCTTGCCTCAGTCAGGGTCAGTAAAAGCTTGCCTCAGTCAGGGTCAGTAAGAGCTTGCCTCAGTCAGGGTCAGTAAGAGCTTGCCTCAGTCAGGGTCAGTAAGAGCTTGCCTCAGTCAGGGTCAGTAAGAGCTTGCCTCAGTCAGGGTCAGTAAGAGCTTGCCTCAGTCAGGGTCAGTAAGAGCTTGCCTCAGTCAGGGTCAGTAAGAGCTTGCCTCAGTCAGGGTCAGTAAGAGCTTGCCTCAGTCAGGGTCAGTAAGAGCTTGCCTCAGTCAGGGTCAGTAAGAGCTTGCCCCAGTCAGGGTCAGTAAGAGCTTGCCTCAGTCAGGGTCAGTAAGAGCTTGCCTCAGTCAGGGTCAGTAAGAGCTTGCCTCAGTCAGGGTCAGTAAGGCCGGCCACAGCCAAGGCCCTCAGAGTGGAACTCGTCCATCATTTCCAATGTGTTCTAATATATTTTATGCCTAGTGTTCCATATTATGCAGAAGAAACCTCAACATTCCAAGCAGTCAGGATTTTAGATTCATCTGTCTGCATATGGAACTGTAAGCTTATGTTCTGTGGATACGTTTTGATTTTATTTGTCAAGTTTGTGAGAACACGTTGCTTCAGCTGTGTATGTCGGCGGTGATGATGTTGGACTGAGGAAGGCTGCAGGAATACTGTAGTTAGGAGAGTTAGTGTTTGGAAGACTTCTTATTAGCCACTGATCTGTCACTGTATGTACTATTCTGCCGGGTGGTATTCAGTTTGCCGGCTGTTGGGATCCCGGCACAGTATACCAGCGCCGGAATCCCGACACCCGGCATACCAACAACTTTTCTCCCACTTGGGGGTCCTCAACCCCCCCTGGAGGATGAATAAATAGCGCGGTGCGCCACCGTGCCCGCAGTGTGGCTAGCGCAGTGAGCCCACAAGGGGCTCATTTGCTCTCGCCCAGCTGTCTGTATGCCGGCGGTCGGGATCCTGGCGCCGGTATGCTGGCCACCGGCATACCATACTACACCCTCTCTGCCTTGCCTCCTTTATTTAGTTGTGGTTTATCCCTGTAAAGAAGCTAGATCGGTGTTACGCTTGTCTTTCTGATGTGTGGCTGTGAATTTATAGTGTAATGTGCAGGTTGTACAGGGGTACCTACCATCACATAGAATAAGTGCTTTATTTCCCAGTAGGCCTTTGCGATTGACTTTGCATGTTGATGTATTAATTGTCCCTATGGCATGTGTGTCCCGCACAGCAGGAGGAGCGGTGTCTGCCCCTGGGGTTGTTCCTACAAAGCAAGCTATTCCCCAACCACAGCTGCCAGTTGTACAGCCGCAACTTCCAAGTGCCCCCCCTCATCAACTGCCACAGGTCCAGGCCCCGTACATGGTAAGGAATGAGTGAATGTAGTTGTTTGCGCAGCTTCTTAAAGCTTTGCGTTGCTTCTAGAGCACAGGTTCTCAAACTCTGTCCTCGGGAGCCCACACAGTGCATGTTTTGCAGGTCTCCTCACAAAATCACAAGTGAAATAATTAGCTCCACCTGTGGACCTTTTAAAATGTGTCAGTGAGTAATTAATACACCTGTGCACTTGCTGGGTTACCTGCAAAACATGCACTGTGTGGGGTCCTGAGGACCGAGTTTGAGAACCACTGTTCTAGAGGATAACAGGTCCTTCATTAGCTATAAAATAGCATTACCAACATCAGATGATGATATTGACTCCAAATGTTGCAAGGTATATTTTTCTTGCAAGGTTTGTTCTTTTCTTTTCAGCCATGTCTTCATATTATCAGGCAGAGTTATTTCTTTTTCATCCACTAGGGGTCACTGGAGTACTCTTGGGATATGGACGGGGCGTAGCCGGGAATGGCACATATTTAAATATTTAAATTAGTAACTGGCCATCCCCTCCATACTCCCAGAAACCCTTCAGTATTTTTCTGTGCCTCCAGTCGGGAAGGTACTAGTGGACGAGAGTTCCACAGAAAACTTCAATGTTGTTTTTTTATTGTTTTTTTCTTTTCTCTTTTTTTCCACAGTCCCTTCCCAGTTTATCAAGAAATTTGGGTCCGGGTTTGTTGGTGCTGCAGAAGGCAGCAGATGGTCTGCCGGTGCCCATGAAAAGGGCCCCGCCATTGACCAAAATCAGCCGAGCTGATGGCAGCCTCCGGCTGCACAAGGAAGCAGGACGGAGCTTAGCAGAGAAGCCCCGTCATGGCCTCCACGGGTGGTGCAGGTACTGAGCAGTTAGGCAGCTCTCACTGCCGCCGCTCACTCATTTACTTTCTATGCCGGACAGTCAGCTCACGCTGTTGCCCATTATGTGAAACATGTATTTATTTTTCTCTGACGTCCTAGTGGATGCTGGGAACTCCGTAAGGACCATGGGGAATAGCGGCTCCGTAGGAGACTGGGCACAAAAGTAAAGCTTTAGGACTACCTGGTGTGCACTGGCTCCTCCCCCTATGACCCTCCTCCAAGCCTCAGTTAGATTTTTGTGCCCGGCCGAGAAGGGTGCACACTAGGGGCTCTCCTGAGCTTCTTAGTGAAAGTTTAGTTTTAGGTTTTTTATTTTCAGTGAGACCTGCTGGCAACAGGCTCACTGCATCGAGGGACTAAGGGGAGAAGAAGCGAACTCACCTGCGTGCAGAGTGGATTGGGCTTCTTAGGCTACTGGACACCATTAGCTCCAAAGGGACCGAACACAGGCCCAGCCTCGGAGTCCGGTCCCAGAGCCGCGCCGCCGGCCCCCTTACAGAGCCAGAAGCAAGAAGAGGTCCGGAAAATTGGCGGCAGAAGATATCCGTCTTCAACAAGGTAGCGCACAGCACTGCAGCTGTGCGCCATTGCTCCTCAGCACACTTCACACTTCGGTCACTGAGGGTGCAGGGCGCTAGGGGGGGGCGCCCTGAGCAGCAATAAAAACACCTTGGCTGGCGAAAATACATCACATATAGCCCCCAGGGCTATATGGATGAATTTTAACCCCTGCCAGATTCCACAGAAAAACGGGAGAAAAGGCCGCCGAGAAGGGGGCGGAGCCTATCTCCTTAGCACACTGGCGCCATTTTCTCTCACAGCTCCGTTGGAGGGAAGCTCCCTGGCTCTCCCCTGCAGTTACTACACTACAGAAAGGGGTTAAAAAAGAGAGGGGGGCACTAATTAGGCGCAGTATAACAATACAGCAGCTATAAGGGGAAAAACACTTATATAAGGTTATCCCTGTATATATATAGCGCTCTGGTGTGTGCTGGCATACTCTCCCTCTGTCTCCCCAAAGGGCTAGTGGGGTCCTGTCCTCTATCAGAGCATTCCCTGTGTGTGTGCTGTGTGTCGGTACGTTGTGTCGACATGTATGAGGAGGAAAATGATGTGGAGGCGGAGAAATTGCCTGTAACAGAGATGTCACCCCCTAGGGAGTCGACACCTGAGTGGATGAGCTTATGGAAGGAATATGTGACAGTGTCAGCTCTTTACAAAAGATTGATGACATGAGACAGCCGGCGACTCAGCCTGTGCCTGTCCAGGGGTCTCAAAAGCCATCAGGGGCTCTAAAACGCCCGTTACCGCAGATGGCAGATACAGACGCCGACACGGATACTGACTCCAGTGTCGACGATTAAGAGACGAATGTGACTTCCAGTAGGGCCACACGTTACATGATTGAGGCTATGGAAAATGTTTTTACACATTTCTGATAATACCAGTACCACTAAAAAGGGTATTATGTTGGGTGAGAAAAAACTGCCTGTAGTTTTTCCTGCATTTGAGGAATTAAATGAAGTGTGTGATGATGCGTGGGTTTCCCCCGATAAAAACTGTTAATTCCTAAAAAGTTATTAGCATCATACCCCTTCCCGCCAGAGGATAGGGCACGTTGGGAAACACCCCCTAGGGTGAATAAAGCGCTCACACGCTTGTCTAAACAGGTGGCACTACCGTCCCCGGCTACGGCCGCCCTTAAGGAACCTGCTGACAGAAAGCAGTAAAATGTATATACACTCACACGGGTGTGATACTGCGACCAGCAATCGCCTCAGCCTGGATGTGCAGTGCTGGGGTGGCTTGGTCGGATTCCCTGACTGACAATATTGATACCCTAGATAGGGACAGTATATTACTGACTATAGAGCATTTAAAAGATGCATTTCTATATATGCGTGATGCACAGAGGGATATTTGCCGACTGGCATCAAGAGTAAGTGCGCTGTCCATTTCTGCCAGAAGAGGGTTATGGACAAGACAGTGGTCAGGTGATGCTGATTCCAAAAGGCATATGGAAGTATCGCCTTATAAAAGGGAGGAGTTATTTGGGGTAGGTCTAACAGACCTGGTGGCCACGGCAACGGCTGGGAAATCCACATTTTTACCCCAGGTAGCCTCTCAACATAAGAAGACGCCGTATTATCAGGCGCAGTCCTTTGGGCCCCATAAGGGCAAGCGGGCAAAAGGCTCCTCATTTCTGCCCCGTGGCAGAGGGAGAGGAAAAAGGCTGCAGCAAATAGCCAGTTCCCAGGAACAGAAGCCCTCTCCCGTTTTCTGCCAAGTCCTCAGCATGACGCTGGGGCTTTACAAGCGGACTCAGGCACGGTGGGGGCCCGTCTCAAAAATTTCAGCGTGCAGTGGGCTCACTCACAGGTGGACCCCTGGATCCTTCAGGTGGTATCTCAGGGGTACAAATTGGAATTCGAGACGTCTCCCCTTCGCCGTTTCCTAAAGTCTGCTTTACCGACGTCTCCCTCCGACAGGGAGGCGGTATGGGAAGCCATTCACAAGCTGTATTCCCAGCAGGTGATAATCAAGGTACCCCTCCTACAACAGGGAAAAGGGTATTATTCCACGCTGTTTGTGGTACCGAAGCCGGACGGCTCGGTGAGACCTAATTTAAATCTGAAATCCTTGAACACTTACATACAAAGGTTCAAATTCAAGATGGAGTCACTCAGAGCGGTGATTGCAAACCTGGAAGAAGGGGATTATATGGTGTCTCTGGACATCAAGGATGCTTATCTCCATGTCCCAATTTACCCTTCTCACCAAGGGTACCTCAGGTTTGTGGTACAGAACTGTCACTATCAGTTTCAGACGCTGCCGTTTGGTTTGTCCACAGCACCCCGGGTCTTTACCAAAGTAATGGCCGAAATGATGATACTCCTTCGAAGGAAGGGAGTTTTAATTATCCCTTACTTGGACGATCTCCGGATAAGGGCAAGATCCAGGGAACAGTTGGTAGTCGGGGTAGCACTATCTCAAGTAGTGTTGCGGCAGCACGGTTGGATTCTTAATATTCCAAAATCGCAGTTGATCCCGACGACACGTCTTCTATTCCTAAGGATGATCCTGGACACAGTCCAGAAAAAGGTGTTTCTCCAGGAGGAGAAAGCCAGGGAGTTATCCGAACTAGTCAGAAACCTCCTAAAACCAGGCCAAGTGTCAGTGCATCAGTGCACAAGGGTCCTGGGAAATAATGGTGGCTTCCTACGAAGCAATTCCATTCGGCAGATTCCACGCAAGAACTTTCCAGTGGGACCTGCTGGAAAAATGGTCCGGATCGCATCTTCAGATGCATCAGCGGATAACCCTGTCACCAAAGACAAGGGTGTCTCTTCTGTGGTGGTTGCAGAGTGCTCATCTTCTAGAGGGCGCAGATTCGGCATTCAGGACTGGGTCCTGGTGACCACGGATGCCAGCCTGCGAGGCTGGGGAGCAGTCACACAGGGAAGAAATTTCCAGGGCTTGTGGTCAAGCCTGGAGACATCACTTCACATAAATATCTTGGAGCTAAGGGCCATTTACAATGCCCTAAGCCAAGCAAGACCTCTGCTTTAAGGTCAGCCGGTGCTGATCCAGTCGAACAACATCACGGCAGTCGCCCACGTAGACAGACAGGGCGGCACAAGAAGCAGGAGGGCAATGGCAGAAGCTGCAAGGATTTTTCGCTGGGCGGAAAATCATGTGATAGCATTGTCAGCAGTGTTCATTCCGGGAGTGAACAACTGGGAAACAGACTTCCTCAGCAGAAGTTTTCCACATGATTGTAAACCGTTGGGAAAAACCAAAGGTGGACATGATGGCGTCCCGCCTAAACAAAAAATTGGACAGGTATTGCGCCAGGTCAAGGGACAATAGCTGTGGACACTCTGGTAACACCGTGGGTGTACCAGTCAGTGTATGTGTTCCCTCCTCTTCCTCTCTTACCAAAAGTAGAGAATTATAAGACGGAGGGGAGTAAGAACTATACTCGTGGCTCCGGATTGGCCAAGAAGGACTTGGTACCCGGAACTTCAAGAGATGCTCACGGAGGACCCGTGGCCTCTACCTCTAAGAAGGGACCTGCTCCATCAAGGACCCTGTCTATTCCAAGACTTACCGCGGCTGCGTTTGACGGCAGGGCGGTTGAACGCCGGATCCTGAAGGAAAAAGGCATTCCGGATGAAGTCATCCCTACCCTGATCAAAGCCAGGAAGGATGTAACCGCAAAGCATTATCACCGCATTTGGCGAAAATATGTTGCGTGGTGCGAGGCCAGTAAGGCCCCGATGGAGGAATTTCAACTAGGTCGATTCCTGCATTTCCTGCAAACAGGAGTGTCTATGGGCCTAAAATTGGGGGTCCATTAAGGTTCAAATTTCGGCCCTGTCAATTTTCTTCCAGAAAGAACTAGCTTCAGTTCCTGAAGTTCACACGTTTGTAAAAGGGGTACTGCATATACAGCCTCCTTTTTGTGCCTCCAGTGGCACCTTGGGATCTCAATGTAGTTTTGGGGTTCCTAAAGTCACAATGGTTTGAACCACTTGAATCTGTGGAGTTAAAATATCTCACATGGAAAGTGGTCATGCTGTTGGCCCTGGCCTCGGCCAGGCGCGTGTCAGAATGGGCGGCTTTATCCTGTAAAAGCCCTTATCTGATCTTCCATTCAGACAGGGCGGAATTGAGGACTCGTCCTCATTTTCTCCCTGAGGTGGTTTCAGCGTTTCATCTGAACCAACCTATTGTGGTACCTGCGGCTACTAGTGACTTGGAGGACTCCAAGTTGTTGGACATAGTCAGGGCCCTGAAAATATATGTTTCCAGGACGGCTGGAGTCAGAAAATCTGACTCGCTGTTTATCCTGTATGCACCCAACAAGTTGGGTGCTCCTGCTTCTAAGCAGACTATTGCTCGTTGGATTTGTAATACAATTCAGCTTGCACATTCTGTGGCAGGCCTGCCACAGCCAAAATCTGTAAAAGCCCATTCCACAAGGAAGGTGGGCTCATCTTGGGCGGCTGCCCGAGGGGTCTCGGCTTTACAACTTTACAACTTTGCCGAGCAGCTACTTGGTCAGGGGCAAACACGTTTGCAAAATTCTACAAATTTGATACCCTGGCTGAGGAGGACCTGGAGTTCGGATTGTCTGCAATACTTGTACATAGTTATTGTTAACTAAATCGGGTTATTGTTGTTGTGAGCCATCTATCCAGAGGCTCCTCTGTTATCATGCTGTTAACTGGGTTCAGATCACAGGTTGTACGGTGTGATTGGTGTGGCTGGTATGAGTCTTACCCGGGATTCATAAATCCTTCCTTATTGTGTACGCTCGTCCGGGCACAGTATCCTAACTGAGGCTTGGAGGAGGGTCATAGGGGGAGGAGCCAGTGTACACCAGGTAGTCCTAAAGCTTTACTTTTGTGCCCAGTCTCCTGCGGAGCCGCTATTCCCCATGGTCCTTACGGAGTTCCCAGCATCCACTACGGACTACGAGAAATAGAATTATCGGTAAGTAAATTCTTATTATTAACAATATGTGTTTATACATTTATGCTGCCTGCCACATCCCCAGGGGGTGAGAACGCCCGCTCCCTAAGCCGCTCATTGCCGCCGGCCACGGTAACTCAGCGCCGCTGGGCGCTTGCAGGTGGAGCCAGCCAGCAGTCCCCGGCACTGCAGCAGGGACGCTTGCCGCTCCCCGCCTCTCAGAACAGCTTCTGTAAAGGAGAGAGCGGGTGAGCTGACCGCGGACAGCTCTCCCTGCTGCCGCGGCCAGCTCTTTCGTCCGCTCCCCAGTCTCCGATGATGGCGCGCTCTCCGACTCCATGAACACGCCGCACCCCGGCTCCCAGCACAGGCCGCGCACACGCCGCTACCCGGCTCCCAGCACAGGCCGCGTACACGCCACTCCCCGGCTCCCAGCACAGGCCGCTCACACGCCGCTCCCCGGCTCCCAGCGCAGGGTGAGGGAGTAGAAGCCGCACACGCCGCTTTTGAGCGCCAAGCACAGGCGCACACACGCCGCTCCCAGTATACATTTCCGCTGCTCCCCGACTTCCGTCCGTTGAAACAAGGGGGGGAGCAGTGGGGGAAGTCGGCGCTTCAATGACAGATGACCGCGGACAGCTCTAATGGCTGGCACGGTCCGACGCTGCAGGTGAGAGAGGAAGGGGGGGAGGATTACCCGCAGGGAGGCCCCATAACTAAGCTGTGTTGAAGGCAGCAAACAAAGCAGGCTTTAAGCCTGGAAGGGGGTAAAAGTTATTATTAGTGCTGCTGGGCACTACAAGAGCGTCTGTTACCTGTAGAGGGGTGTGTGTGTATATATAATTATATACTGTGTGTGTGTACATGGATATGTATATGTTTACATAGGTGTGCTTGGGTGCATATATATGTATATGGATTGGGTAAGAGATAACATTAAAAATCTATTCTTGCAATAGCAAGCACATGGCCGGACACCATTTTTAACATTACTTCCTGGTTCTTCCCAGGTAGTGGCTGCCCTACAACACTCAGCCTCTGGAGGAGCCGGGGTGGTGTTAGGAATTTTATTTTCTTTGTTTTTGTAGTGCAGGTTTCACTATTGCAGTTAAACACGTGCACTGTAATGCAAACGTGGTACTAAGTCACGGTACTGGTCTGTCATTCTAGACTGGCTTGTCAGTGTACATAATCAGTAAGTCTAAAAAGCAAGCAGCTTCACTTCACAGTCGGTCAGACAGATGTCGAATAAATACGACTGCACCCTTGCCGATCCTCTTTGGGGGGAAGGCTGGCGCATGTACTGCCTGAGGAAAATTGTTATTATTTGTCTTATAATTTGAGTGTTTCAGCTACGTTGCTTGCTGCTGAATCGACGCCAGCCCTCATATCACATAGCAGGCAACAGGGCAGTGCGTCAGGTTCTCCACGAAGACTTAACCACATTCTTCCAGTGAGAGACCATTGTTATTATTGGTGTTATACCTTGCCAGTGTCAGGCTACGACGTTTAAATACCCGTCAAAGCGTACCCTACAGTGTACAGCAGTATGGGTGTTGCTTCGCCCTGCTTTGGTGGGGGTTTCAGGTTACCAAGGCTGTAGTGGCATGGCCATACCGGTCACGTTTGCCCTACAATAGGAACACCTTAGACTTCTCGCTGATCACGTTTGTCATTCTGCTCATCTCGCCTTTCAGCTTCACTAGTTAACGACGTGCACTTTCACTACGTTCTTAACAGGCGGAGTCGGATTATAAACGAGAATAGAAGCTTTACTTTACATGGTCCTGTCTTGGACACAAGCTTTTCGCAGACCACAAGGGGGGAAAATTCAGATTTCTTACCTTTTGTCTTTACAAATTCCTGACTAGAAATGCTCAGGATATAGGCTTTACACTTCAGTCCTTTCAAGGCTGTGCTACAGCAGCAGCCATACCCAGACCATGTGGTAGAATACGGGTAAGGTACTGCCATATACTTCGAGACATCTCTAACCAAGTTGCAGTGGTCTTTAGACCTAAGCCACTGACATAATGGCGTACCAGGCCATCTCCGAACATCAGTTGTCGGCATCCACAGTTGGGTTGATCCGCACATTTTGGGTTCACAGCGTACAAAATATAGTTTGACGGGTTTCCACCATTGCCATTTGCAAGACAGGTCTACCTACGTCATACAACAAGACGGCGGTTTTGCAGACCGTGACACAAGCTCTATTAGGCTCAGCAGTTTGATGCCGTAGTTAACACCCGAGTCACGGTTATTCCAGTTTTGGACAGTTCCAAAACTGGATGACTCTGTCAGTCCTCTACTGACCCTACAGACAGTACGTTACTTACTACAGATTCAACATGGAATATTTGCAGTCGGCATGTTGGAATCCACAGTAATTCTGGATTACGATGGATCTCGTACTTAGACGAATCAGGCCTACTTCTGGTTTGCTGTAGAAACAATGCTTACTTTCAAGCGCTACCATTTGGAGTCTTATCGGCGCCTCGGGTAGTCACAAGAGTCAGGATAGCTCATCTCCGATCCCTGTGAGTGATAACAATTCCCTGCTTTGCAGATCTGCTCCTCAAAGCTCCGTCTCAATGCTTATTACTGGAACGTGACTTACTAATGTACAACGCCGTCGTTCAGCACGATTGGATTGTCAACCTCAAGAAATCAAGCCTCATTCCGTCACAAAGGATTCATGCATGGAAATGGTTCCGTGGATACACGGATTTACCTGCCTCACCACAACACACAAAGTGTTTGTCATTGCGTACAGTTAGTACGCAAGCCACGGATAGTCTCGGTACGTTTTGACATTCGACTATTAGGAAGGAGGGTGGTGTCTTTCGACGCACTCCAGTTCGCAAGAGTTTACTCGCGTCATTTTCACCTGGATGTTTTGCATGCATCTACGACTTCATCAGGAAGTGCGTTTGTCTCCAAGGACCAGAGTATCACTCCTCTGGTGGCTCCACGTATACAATCTCACCGCAGGGAGAATGTTCGGCGTCTGTAATTGGATAATTCTAAAGAGGGACGTGAGTCTCAGAGGTTGGGGAGCTGTAGTCCAAAATTGGCTACTTCACGGATCACGGAAGATTGCTGTCAATTAAATGTCCTGGAACTCAGGGCAATTTACAACGCGCTGCGGCAAGCGGTGCACAGGCTCCGGGCTCAGACTGTCCACGTGCAGTCAGACAACGCGACGGCGATCGCATACATCACCAAACAAGGAGGAATTCGAAGTCGCATAGCAATGTGACAAGTACTCGAATCCTCAATTGGGCCGAGCGTCACCAGGTGATATTTTGTCGGCAGTGTTCATTCTGGGAGTGGACAACTGGGAGGCAGATTATCCCAGCGGTCAGGATTTTCATCCAGGAAACTGGACATTATATTCAGAAGCGTTCCTGATGTTGGTCCAGCGGTGGAGTTACCCACAGGCGGATCTATGGCATTTTGCAAAAAAATCATCAAACATCTCAGAATGTGTCCAGAACAAGAGCTCCAAAGGCAGGGGCAGTGGATGCTCTCATGATCGCGTGGCCGTACAGCTTTGTGCATCTGTTTCCACCGTTTACGCTGCTTTCTCGGTTGCTAAAACAGACCAAACGAGAGTCCACGACGGTCGTACTAGTGGCGCCTCATTGGACTCGGAGAGCATGGTTCTCGGATCTCCGCAACCTACTCGCAGCCGATTCTTAACCGCTCCTGCCACGTCCGGATCTGTTACAACAGGCTCCGTACCCTTACCCCGATTTCGCGAGGCAGCGCTTGACGGGGAGGCTGTTGAAACCGCCCTCTTAAGAAGGGAGGGCATTCCACAATCTGTTCTCCCAACCATGATAAGTGCTAGGAAGCCAGTTACGCCAGCTCATTATCACAGAATTTGGCGTGCCTATTTAGGTTGGTGTGAAGCTCGGAAGTTCCGACATTATCTTTATCCCGTCTTTTAATATTTTTACAGACTGAGTTAGGTGAAGGACTACGTTTCTGCACTCAAGGTGCAGGTCTTGGCCTTGTCAATTTACCTGCAAAGGCGTTTTGCTCTTTTGCCGACTGTACTTACTTTCCAGCAAGGTGACCTCAGAGTACAACCTCCATTTATACTACCTACAGCGCCATGGGACTTGAATCTGGATGTTGATTTTTTACAGTCTTCATATTTTGAACCCTTACAACAAGTGGAGGTTAAGTTTCTCACTTGGAAAACATTTTTTTCTTAGCCTCAGCAAGGCGTGTTTTTACATTGGGTGCCTTGTCATGCAAGCCACCTTATCTGGTGTTTTATAATCATAGAGCGGAACTTCGCACGAATTCCGTTTTCCTACCAAAGATGGTGTAATGTTACACATCAATTACTAAATCGTAGTTCCTGTGTTATCAGTAGGTTCAGGAACTTCAGCTACTTTAGATGTGGTACGCGCACTTCGGGTTTATGTAGCCAAACATCAATTGTACGTTAAACAGTTACATTGTTTGTTCTCTATAATATGGTTAAGATAGCTTAGCCAGCTTCCAAGCAGACCTTATACCATACGTCAGGCTTAGCTTCATACTAGGCTACAACCGCCTACATCAGTGTCAGGCCATTCCACACGTTCTTCGGAATGTCATAGGCAGGCTACAACCGCCTTCATCAGTGTCAGACCATTCCACAAGTTCTTTGGGAACGTCATGGCCAGCAGGTTCTGAAGTTTCTACGAAACAACTTAGACGAGCTGCTACAAGGTCATGAGTGCATGGTCATCAGTGCACATGTTTGTGTGCTGCTACAAGTTTAATACGTTTACAGCATCAGCATCTTGCTTTGGCCGTCTAGTGTTACAGGTGCCAAACAGCTCTCCCGCCCAAGGGGGAACTTTGGTACGTCCCAAGAGTACTCCAGTGACCCCTAGTGGATGAAAAAGAAAATAGGATTTTGGTACTTACCAGGTAAATCCTTTTCTTTGAATCCATAGGGGGCACTGGACGCCCACCTAGAGCAGTTTTACCTGTCTTGTGGTAAGCTCAGTGGATCTTATGGGAACACATTATCACCAATGGATACGATGTAACGGTGATATCTGTTATGGTGTCAACTGCTTAGTTGTCCGTTACGTTATGTGTCAACTTTAGTGTTGACCGTTATAATTTACGCTATGTGTCAACTTTAGTGTTGACCGTTATATTATACTGTTATATGTAATTCTCTATGGTTCATCCTCTCTATCGCTCCTGTTCGGCTCAGTAAAAATACTGAAGGGTTTCTGGGAGTATGGAGGGGATGGCCAGTTACTAATTTAAATATTTAAATATGTGCCATTCCCGGCTACGCCCCGTCCATATCCCAAGAGTACTCCAGTGCCCCCTATGGATTCAAAGAAAAGGATTTACCTGGTAAGTACCAAAATCCTATTTTTTATTGCTGTTATGACCAAAGGCTGCTTTCTGCATTCATTTGTAGCCATTGAAGAGAGCGCAGCAGAGACTAAACCCATCTTCCTGATTTATATATAAGGCTTTGCTGAAAAGTACAGAACGGAACAAGGCATCAATGTACTACTTAATGCTGCAGCATTGCATATACAAACCAGTCGGTCATCTCGAGGTGGAGTCTCTTGGGCTACTGTTGTCCTAATTACAAGTAGTAAGAATCTGCAGTAGCATTGCATATAGCTGATATGTTTCTAATGTCACATTGCTCAAGATTTGTATTTATTGTTATTACTACCTGTTACTGCTGGTGTCCGCATAGATACAGTGTTAGGAGACCTACTATCCCATAGGGACATCATAGAGCAGAAAGCGGTGCATACAGCAAGATTGTTTTTTCACATTAATTTTTAATCAGACCTTTGCTCGAAGAGGTTGTAGCTGCTACTGTAGCCATGTGTATGAACCAGCCCTATAAAACCGTTATATGTCCAGTGCATGGTTCAAGCTGGGACAGTGCCGCAAAAACGCAATATTTTGAGAACATGAAATGATTGCGCAGATAGAGACAGAATTTTACTGTGCGTGTTTTGGGTAATGTACAGAAACAAGCGTGTGTAGGTGTTAACTTGCTGACTGCAGTTACCTGTGCCTCGGTAATGTCACTAGTGAATTGATAGCTGCATGGTATAATACAAATGTGGCTTATGCTGCCCAGAAGCTGACCTATAATGACTCTGTTTGCACAGCAGCACGCTTCTCAGCCAAACACCCTGACTCCTGCACAGATCGCTGCTCAGTCCGCAGTGGAAGCCGCCAAGATCCAACAGCAGAAGAACAGCAGCATCCAGAACCGGTGTACGTATAGCTCTTCACTCCTGGTCCATTAAAGTATGGGGCTTGGGTTTTAGTTACTCATGTATTTACAGTATGTGTTTAGGCTTGTACTGTATGTTACTTGACATATAAAAGCTCTGCCATCCTCTCCTTGGTACAATATGTAATAGACATCATTGATCAATTTTGAAGGATAATGTACATTTAAAAGACAAAAAAACAACAACTTGGTTTTCCTTTTATATTTATTATTAACTGGATGACCCCTACAATTTGTAATTCCCAGGCAGTGCATGCATTGTTTGCATGCAAATAGATGGATGATATGTGAGCTTGCTCAGTCACCTGTGGGTCACAGACTGATTTGGGAACACTAAGTCCCACCCATAGGGGGTCAGGCATTTCATTGCAAAAATAAAACAAACCCTACTGCGTACACACTGACAGATTTAGTGTATGGAAGCAAATGACAATCAACCATTGGCTCCCAAGCGCTTGAAAACAGAAATGATCATTCAGACAAATTCGTTAAATCTGTTTGAATTAACAAATGTATCCAAACAATCATTTTTGACCATTTTCCAGCATTTGGGAGCAAATGGTTGCTTGTCATTTGCTCCCATCCATTACCAGATTTTTTTTTCTGACCAGACAGATTGGGCAGATAAATGTTTAGCTGTGTACCCAGCTTAGACTCCTTTCCAACGGGAAGTGCAAGTTTAGTTTCCCTTGGCCCAGGTTGTCAGTGTTGCATTTATATTAAAGGGTTGGGGTTTTTTATGGGTGGTCCTTATGCATATTCGTTGGAGTCCTACATTCTCCTCTATGTGGGAGTAGTATTGGATCACACAGGCTAAGATTGCTCGGCCTTTTGTAGAGAGCGGTACTGACCTTTGCTGCAGTGGCTAAGGAAGGCGCCTCTGCCTGTCTCTATCTCTGCCTATCTTTGCCTCTATCTTTCCCTCTGCCTGCCTCTGTCTCTCTGCCTCTATCTTTGCCTGCCTCTGTGTCTCTGCCTGCCTCTGTGTCTCTGCCTGCCTCTGTCTTTCTGCCTGCCCTGCCTGCCTCTGTCTCTCTGCCTGCCTTTGTCTCTCTGTGTCTGCCTGCCTCTGTCTATCTGCCTGCCTTTGTCTCTCTGTGTCTGCCTGCCTCTGTCTATCTTTGCCTCTATCTCTCCCTCTGTCTGTCTGCCTGCCTGCCTCTGTCTCTCTGCTTGTCTCTCTCTGTCTCTGCCTGCCTCTATCTCTCTGTCTCTCTGCCTCTGTCTGTATACTGTTCCAGTCCGTGTTGGAGCCGCGTGCCTCTTTAGACGTGTCCATTTCTAGCTTCGGCGTCTGTCTGAGAATAGCGTCCTTCTAGCTACGTCCCTGGCATCCAGTCACTGCATTTCTAATCCTGGCCGCATCCCTACCTGTATGTCTGTTTCCCTCAGAAGCCTGTTGGCTTTTTACTTATTGATGCAGTCATTTCTCCATATACACTGGGGTAGAGACCTTACTGCCCTGTAATGTCTGTTTTTGCCCTACCACCTATGTTACGTGTTTAATCCCATTGGTTTGTCTATGTATCACATTGGCTTCAGAGAAGGATTTATGAGTAAAGTAGAGAATCCACTTTCCTTAGATCACATCTGCAAGCAATATACATTGCGATATACACTGAGAATGATGTAATACAATGGGAAATCTGCGTATTTTACCAAATCACTTGTAAGCTCACGTGCAGCATCAGCAGCTCTGCCTACATCTATCTACTAAATAACACTGAAATGTAGTTAGAATCACAGGGGCAGATGTACTAAGCCTTGAAGAGAGATAAAGTACCAACCAATCAGCTCCTAACTGCCTTGTTACAGGCGGTGTTTGACAAAAAATGGCAGGAGCTGATTGGTTGGTGCTTTATCTCTCTCCAAGGCTTTAGTACATCTGCCTCTAATTCTTGTAAGCAGTATATAACTAAATGTAGCTGATGGGAGATATAAAAACAAATCTGTATTTAATAACCAAAACAAACACAAAACAAGTTAGTTATGAGATCTAGCTGTCACTGTCCCTTCTACTTTGCAAGGTGTTATCTTCAGTGCTTGTTTGTTGTATATTCTGCTTTAGTTCCTGGCCTTGGAGCCATGCAGCCCAATCAGCCGGTTGGCCCACCATTCAACCAGCCTCCTGCTCCCACAATGCCCCAAGGACAAGCATCCAAAATGGTTCCCTCTGCTGCATCCTTAATAACACCATCTTCTCAGCCGAGTCTGGTCTCCACAGTAACCACAGGTCCCGGGCCTACACAGGGGCTATTACCGCAACAGCCTGTTCCACAGCCAATGGTATTGTCAATCTCTTGCTGTTGTCCACTTACCTACTGTCTGTAGCAAAGTCTTAACTTATTGCAGCTTTGTTAGCCATTAAATGGACTGTCTCATGGGCCTGACAAACTGAGACAAAAAGCTTAAATTATAAAGCACATCATAGTGGTTATGCTTGATGTGATAAATTGCTCATTCTGAAGAGATTTAGGGGGTAATTCTGAGTTGATCGCAGCAGCAAGTATGTTAGCAGTTAATCAAAACCATGTGCACTGCGGGGGGTGGGGGCCAGATGTAACATGTGCAGAGAGAGTTAGATTTGGATGGTGTGTTCAAACTGAAATCTAAATTGCAGTGTAAAAATAAAGCAGCCAGTATTTACCCTGCACAGAAACAAAATAACCCACCCAAATCTAACTCTCTCTGCACATGTTACATCTGCTCCACCTGCAGTGCACATGGTTTTGCCCAACTGCTAACAAATTTGCTGCTGCGATCAACTCTGAATTACCCGGAAATACATTTTATGCTATACAGAGATATTTTTTTATAGATGACTTTAGCAGGCATATTACGTGTGGGATATGGCCGTTAGGTTGACCTCACTTAGGTTGACAGTCAATAGGTCGACCACCGTTGGTCGACATGAGTTTTTCACTTTTTATTTTTGAACTTTTTCATACTTAACGATCTATGTGGTCTACGATTGCGAGTATTAATTTTGCCCGAAGCATGGCGAGAGGACACTCTGCACTAATTGGGGTTCCCGGTCACTTTTCAAACAAAACACCCCAAGAAAACTCATGTCGACCTGATGTCCATGTCCAACCTTTTCCAGGTGTCGACCTGCTGCCTGACGACAAATAGTGGTCGATCTAATGAGTGGCAACCTAAATAGGGTCGACCCAACAAACTCATTACGTTACAGGCAACTGCTTGACTATCAATTTGCAGCAAGCAGTCATGTATACCAGTAGTCCCAGTGTACAATTTGGAAGCACTAGTGATTTAAAAATGTACTTGTTACTGTGATGAATTGAGCGATCAGTTATGTAAATGTATCGGTGTGGATTAAATAATTAAGTTTCCTTCTCGGATAACCTGTGTTTACTTGTGGCAGCCTGGCACGGGAGCACCAGGCGTTGTGCCTCCGCAACAGTCTTCTGCACCTCAGCTTGGGAACCTGCAGTTGCCCACTACACAGCAATCTGTCGCCAATAAAATGCTGGCCTGGAGTGGGGTGCTGGAGTGGCAGGAGGTGAGCGCTACATTATCATTGCTCTTATGGAAATATCAGGTGGAGGCGGGGGGGGGGGGGGGCAACACAGAGTTCTCATCTGAAGAGCATACACCAGTTTTGTTTTTAACCTTTATCTTTTCTTACCATTGTAGAAACCAAAGCCGGCATCTGTTGATACAAATGCCAAACTTACCCGCTCCCTCCCATGCCAAGTCTACGTCAACCCTGGAGAAAATCTGTAAGTGCCATGAAAGCTCTCATATCCAAAATACACTGCTCAAAAAAATAAAGGGAACACTAAAATAACACATTCTAGATCTGAATGAATGAAATATTCTTATTAAATACTTTGATGTTTACATAGTTGAATGTGATGACAACAAAATCACACACAAATTATCAATGGAAATCAAATTTATTAACCCATGGAGGTCTGGATTTGGAGTCACACTCAAAATTAAAGTGGAAAAACACACTACAGGCTGATCCAACTTTGATGTAATGTCCTTAAAACAAGTCAAAATGAGGCTCAGTAGTGTGTGTGGCCTCCACGTACCTGTATGACCTCCCTACAACGCCTGGGCATGCTCCTGATGAGGTGGCGGATGGTCTCCTGAGGGATCTCCTCCCAGACCTGGATTAAAGCATCCGCCAACTCCTGGACAGTCTGTGGTGCAACGTGGTGTTGGTGGATGGAGCGAGACATGATGTCCCAGATGTGCTCAATTGGATTCAGGTCTGGGGAACGGGCGGGCCAGTCCATAGCATCAATGCCTTCGTCTTGCAGGAACTGCTGACACACTCCAGCCACATGAGGTCTAGCATTGTCTTGCATTAGGAGGAACTCAGGGCCAACCGCACCAGCATATGGTCTCACAAGGGGTCTGAGGATCTCATCTCGGTACCTAATGGCAGTCAGGCTACCTCTGGCGAGCACATGGAGGGCTGTGCGGCCCCCCAAAGAAATGCCACCCCACACCATTACTGACCCACTGCCAAACCGGTCATGCTGGAGGATGTTGCAGGCAGCAGAACGTTCTCCTTGGCATCTCCAGACTCTGTCACATGTGCTCAGTGAGAACCTGCTTTCATCTGTGAAGAGCACAGGGCGCCAGTGGCGAATTTGCCAATCTTGGTGTTCTCTGGCAAATGCCAAACATCCTGCACGGTGTTGGGCTGTAAGCACAACCCCCACCTGTGGACGTCGGGCCCTCATACCACCCTCATGGAGTCTGTTTCTGATCGTTTGAGTAGACACATGCAAATTTGTGGCTTGCTGGAGGTCATTTTGCAGGGCTCTGTCAGTGCTCCTCCTGTTTCTCCTTGCACAAAGGCGGAAGTAGCGGTCCTGCTGCTGGGTTGTTGCCCTCCTACGGCCTCCTCCACGTCTCCTGATGTACTGGCCTGTCTCCTGGTAGCGCCTCCATGCTCTGGACACTACGCTGACAGACACAGCAAACCTTCTTGCCACAGCTCGCATTGATGTGCCATCCTGGATGAGCTGCACTACCTGAGCCACTTGTGTGGGTTGTAGACTCCGTCTCATGCTACCACTAGAGTGAAAGCACCGCCAGCTTTCATAAGTGACCAAAACATCAGCCAGAAAGCATAAGAGCTGAGAAGTGGTCTGTGGTCACCACCTGCAGAACAGCTCCTTTATTGGGGGTGTCTTGCCAATTGCCTATAATTCCCACCTGTTGTCTATTCCATTTGCACAACAGCATGTGAAATTGATTGTCAATCAGTGTTGCTTCCTAAGTGGACAGTTTGATTTCACAGAAGTGTGATTGACTTGGAGTTACATTGTGTTGCTTAAGTGTTCCCTTTATTTTTTTGAGCAGTACGTATGTATGTATGTATGTGTATGTGTGTGTGTGTGTGTATATATATATATATATATATATATATATATATATATATATATATATATGTATGTATGTATTAGTGTTTATGAAACATAAATGCATTCTGCGTTTAGACTTGGGTTCCATCTCCAAGATATCTCATTATGTATATGCCAATATTCCACAATAGTTCTTGTGCCAAGCATTTCGAATATGGGAGAGTCAGCGTGTAGATACACTGATCATGTGTCAAACTATCCATTCAAAGCCGGTAGAAGATGAGCATGGCAATGCTTACTAAAGAAGTTCAGTACATGCTCAACTTTTAATCTGTCTAATCATTTCTTTCAAGAGCATGTGAACGAGATATATGTAGGCTCCTGCCAGTTAAAGAAAAACAAATTAAGAATTCGAACTAAATCAGATATTGCCGGAAATGTGATATTCTGCGATTTGCAGGAACCATTTTCGGCGACGGAGTCGCAAGATTTAAAACTGCGATTAGTTTCATGTCAAAGACAGGTTGGTGTTGCCTTGAATGTTTAAATCTGGCAGCTAGATCATCCAAATGGATGGACCTACGCAGTGGCAGTACGACATCATAATTTCATACCTGGACAAACCACTTCCTGGCAGCCCAAGTGGAGGTCACTCTGCAAGGACACCTATCCATAATGATTCAGCTACTTCAATCCCATAGGTGGCTCGTCAACTGGCCCAAGTCCAGTTTGAAGCCAGCTTAGCACCTAGTGCCCTCTTAGACACCCAACTTCAGCGAGTTTTACCTCCCAAGGACAAGATTACATCACTATAATCATCGATCATATCCCCAAGTTTGCAAAGAATCCTTGTACATCAATACATGCGAGTCTCAGGAGAAATGGTGTCCATTTTCGACATGGAGTTAACTCCGTTTCATTCTACTTCTGTCCAATTGGAACGGCTATTCCCCTCAGATGAGGTGTTAGATCAGGGGTGGGGAACCTTCGGTCCTCCAGCTGTTGTTGAACTACACATGCCCTGAAAGTTTTATCATTGGCAAATAGCAAAACTGTAGCAAGGCATGCTGGTATGTGTAGTTCAACAACAGCTGGAGGACCAAAGGTTCCCCACCCCTGTGTTCGATGATCTCTTTATCTCTGGGGGCTCTCTGCTATGGTGGCTTCGAATGACTCACCCGGGCAGGGGTCGGCCATTCCTGTTCCCTCAGCGGATAAATGCCAACCTCAGGGGTTTGGCTGCAGGCTCTCAACTTTGGAACTTCGGCCTATATACAGGGCCTCCCCGTAAAAATCCACTCAAACGCAATGGTCGTCACCTACATCAATCTGGGTGGAATAAAAAACAGTTATGCGAGGAGCCGGCAAGATCTTGAGATAGGCAGAAAGGTTTCTTCAAACCTTCCCCCTACTACTGCTCCAGGACTCAGGATCCGCAAGCATTCCTTGGATCTTTCCTCTGATGTACATCGTCCCACCGATGTATCTGCTTCCTCGTGTGCTACGCAAGGCGAAATAGGACAGTGGCAGCTACATCCTGATAGCTCCAGAATGGCCTTGCAGGGTGTAGTATGCAGATCTCACACACCTGTCCATTGCAGTGCCCACTCATACCGGACCTTCTCTCCCAAGGCCCATTCCTCCACCAGGTCCTGGAACATCTATGTTTATTGAGACAGCCCTCCTGAGGGCCAGAGGTTTTTCGGATGCCGTGATTGGTACCTTGCTCTGTGCATGTAAACTGGCATCTGCTCGGGTGTAATACAGGGTTGGAGAATGTGCCTCGCCATGTGTATTCTTTAGAAGTGGCAAAGATTTGGGTTTTCTTACAGTTGGGTTTGAATATAAGCTTTCGTCTATCTACCTTGAAGGTGTTGGTACTTTCTGTTTATTTGGTTATTATTCCAGCTGCACAAACTTTCCTCAGAGGTGTCCTCCAAATCTATCCCCCTTTTGTACCACCTATTGAGCATAGGGACCTTTGGTTCTCCGGGCTCTACAGCATTCTCTCTTTGAGCCATTGGAATAGACATCAAATGGCTCACCAGGAAAACCGTTTTTATGCTGACAATTTCTTCGGCCTGCTGGATTTCAGAACTGAGGTGGTCATTCCGAGTTGTTCGCTCGTTGCCGTTTTTCGCAACGCAGCGATTAGGTGGAAAATGCATATGCGCATGGTACGCAGTTCGCATGCGCTTAGTAATTTAACACAAAACTTTGGAGATTTGCACAAGCTCGAGCTAAGTTTTTTCAACGCTCGAGTGATCGTAGTGTGATTGACAGGAAGTGGGTGTTTCTGGGCGGAAACTTGGCGTTTTCAGGGAGTGTGCTAAAAAACACAGGCGTGCCAGGTAAAAACGCAGGAGTGGCTGGAGAAACGGGGGAGTGGCTGGACGAACGCAGGGCGTGTTTGTGACGTCACACCAGGAACTAAACGGACTGAGGTGATCGCAGTCTAGGAGTAGGTCTGGAGCTACTCAGAAACTGCAAGGAATTATTTAGTAGCAGTTCTGCTAACCTTTCGTTCGCAATTCTGCTAAGCTAAGTGTGGCCGGAGAGCCCCAGCCACGAGGCAAATGGCCGCCGCAGCACTGAAGGGGTTAACCCCTAGTGCCCGGCGCCATTTGCAAAGACAATGGGCGCTTGGCGCCAGATTTAAAAATGTATTGTGGGCGCTAGGCGCCGTGTTTTATTAATGTAAAAAAAAATGTATTTTTTTGGTTGTGCCGTGGTCCCGGACCTCTCCGGAGACCACGGCAGGGAGGACAGCTCCCCGGCGCGCTCAGCAGAGTGTGCACGCCGGGGGAGAGGAGGCAGCCGCTGACCGCCGGAGTCCGGGAGCTCCGCTCCCGGCAGCGGTCAGTGTAGCCCCGGGCGCACTGGAGTGTGCGCGCCGGGGAGAAGGGTGAGCGCTGCGGCTGGGAGCTCGGCTCCCGCTGCAGTGTTCTCTGTGAGAGCCGCCGCGGCAGCCGGGACGGACGTCCCGGGCTGCTAGCTGGCGAGGGGGGTGCGCCGCAGCCCGGCTCCCCGCCGGACGCTGCGGCGAGGCTAATAGTCAGCGCCGCTCATGGGGGACCGGGCTAGCCGGCTCCCTAGCGGTGTGGGGGACATTAGGCTGCCGAGCAGGATGGTGAAGCGCTGGGGTCCGGGAGCTACGCTCCCGGCGCCTCAGCGCTGAAACAAGCCAGGGTCACGGCGGCCGGGACAAGTGTCCCGGGCCGCCGGACTTCGGTACAGGGGGGTGCGCCGCTGCGTGCGGCGAGGCCACTGGTTAGTGCCACACTGGGGGGACAGGGAGAGCCAGCTCCCTGGAACCCCAGAGGCAGGAAGGCAGGCTGGAGGATGGGGGAAGCCAGCCCCATACCTCCAGCACTGAGAGAGAGAGCCCTAGCAGCCAGGCTGCAGGGCTAGGGAAGCCCAGCGCTGAGCGCTGGGCACAGTAGTTAAATAATGACATACAGTGTGTTGTAAGGCACTGCAGTGCCTGAATATGTAGAGTCTGTGCAGGGCACAGGCTCAGTGTATATTTACAGGGAAATGTACAGTGTGATTTAAATGTAATGTATTTAAAGATAAATTGCACTTACTTGATTGTGTGTCCCAGGAGGGGGGAATCCATAGCTGTGCAGGCTGATGGATTCTCCCAGACCTTTTCCCCAAAAACGGAATGTTTTCCCATCCAGCCTCACATTTCCAAGAGGCACAGGGAGAGAGAGAAGCAGCTTAGCTATGAAACAAGCTGAGTGGTTTCTTGGAGCTCCATGGAGATCAGCCGTAGTGCCAAGAAACCTGGACCGGGGAGCCAGGCTGCCCAGCTCTGGAGCCCAAATCCAGGCTGCAGGCAGTGAGAGGGGTCCCGGGCAGGTTTCTGGAAGTCAGATTTAGGAGGGAAAACCTCCCCCCAGCCAGACTGAACGGCACCGTGGGAGTATCCTGCTCTCCCAGATGGGAGAGTCCAAGGAGACCGACCACTCCCCACTGTCCATAGGGAACAATGTTAGGTGTGCATGAGACCAGAGCATGCACAGCTCATGGGTAAACATTGATTGGTTGTGCACCACAGGGCGGGCTTACCCCCTGTGGTAAGGGGTCTTGGAGAGGGATAAAAGAAGGGCAGTTGGCCCATAGGAGTGTGAATTGTAACATCTTCTTCTGCTGAAAACATCTTGATTGTATGCTGTTGCCCCTAGCAATAGGGAGGAGCCTTTTTAAAGGTTATTTGAGCAATAAACACCTTTGCCTCAAGAAGACTGCTTCATCTTGTGACCTACAGGGTTAGGCCAAACCTAGCCCCGTTCTCCGGCTGTCCAGGGAAGCACCTGACGTCTCCAAGCTCCGCCTTCCGCCAGCTACCGGTAGAGGCCTAGCAAGTGGCTAATGGGGATTCGTCAGCACCACACAGCTGTGGTAAGGCAGTGCGTCGGCACATACAGAGCAGAACCGTGGTTCCAAACGCCACGGCAGGTTAGGAGTTTGGTGGTGGCAGCAAGAACCCGCCCACAACGCAGTGGGTGGAGTCAGTAACAGGCGGTTACTGACGGTAAGCGGGAATCCCCTATGTGGTCAGGCCTCGTGCGGCTTGACTTTCCATTCTGTGCGCAGTCGACGGGACGCGGCAAGCGGCGAGTGCTCCCGTACGGTACCGTCCTGTCACAGAAATTGGTGGCAGCGGTGGGATATTCCCAGGCGGCTTTTCATCACCCGATTGGAGAAGCCGAGTTACTCAGGAGAGGAGTAACTGCAGCGCAGGAGAACGCACAAGATGGCGGAATTCAGCGGAATGTCCAAGGAGGATCTGGAGATCGTATGCCAGGGGAAGGGTGTGGATATCCCTTCCAACGCGTCCAGAAGCGTCATGAAGGCGGCGCTCAGGAGCGTGGAGGAGTCTCATCGGGCGGAGGTGGAAAGCACTGACGGCGTCAGCATCGCAGAGGACGGCCCAACAGTGGACCTTCGTAAGGAACCGGTGAGAACCACAAGCCCCGCCCTCTCACCGCAGCAATGTTTCCCAGCAATCCCTAGCAGGGCCAGGATCCCAACGTCCCAGGGGGGGCGACCCGGATACCCTAGCAGATCGGCTAGCGGAATTGGGGGAAAGGGCAACGGAGCAAGAACGCATGCTTGTCATTCGGATGTGGCATGCGGAGCGGGCATCACAAGCCGTGGTACCCCGGGAGCCGTTGTCAGCTGTTGTACACAGATCAGGACGTATACAGTTTGCCAAGTTTGCAGACAGTGATGGGGACATTGATGGACATTTGCAAGTCTTTGAGAGGACTTGTAAACTACATGATCTACCCAAGTCAGAGTGGGTGAGACACCTTGTGCCCACTCTGCATGGAGAGGCCTTGGAGGCCTATCGAGGAGTGGCGACAGAAGACTGTGGGAACTACGACGAAGTCGCGAAGGCCCTCCTCCAGCGATTCTTCAACACTCCAGAGTCTTACAGGAAGAAGTTCCGAGACTTGCCCAAGAATCCTAGCAGCACCCATGAGCAGTTCGCCACCCAGCTGCGGCAGTACGTGGTGAAGTGGGTGAAGGATTCGGAAGCCACTACATGGGACGCACTGATCGACCTGATCTGCAGGGAGCAGTTCTACCGCCGGTGCGCCCAAGAAGTGAAGGAGTGGGTGCTAGATCGGGAGCCACCCAGCTTAAAAATGGCTGCCCAATTAGCCGACAAATATGTGGCAATTCGGCCACGGGGGCAGAAGCGCCCCGCCAGCAGCCAGCTCCAACAGACTGTACCACCAAGGGGACCACCCTCTTCAGCTCATCAACCCCAAAGACAAGCATCTTCCAACCCGGGTGCTCTTGGCCAGCAACCGCACCGCAGCGTCCCTGCAACTGATCAGAGATCATCGGTGCCACGACTGGAGAAGAAGTGCTACGGCTGTGGGAAAATCGGACATCTGAGGATGAACTGTCCTGCATCCCAAGCACCCCAGACTCGTGCCCCAAATCCGAGTGCTGGAGCCCGGCTCGCTTGTTTGACGAGAGGAGATGAGCCTACAGAGACTGTTCCCCCTCCAGTCAGTCCGATGGAGTGTGGCGAGAGACGGGTGCACTCTGCGGAGAGAGTCACCTGCATGGCCAAACAGCCCCTACACAACATGTGGAGGCACCTGCAGCCAGTCCACGTGGGACCCCTGCAGGGAGAAGGCCTAAGAGACTCTGGGGCCTCAATCACTGTGGTGAGCCCCCACCTTATAGATCCTGCTGCAGTATTGCAGGGTCGCACTGCCACGATCACCCTGGCAGAAGGAACAGAAAAAGCGGTTCCCATGGCAAGAGTCTACCTGGACTGGGGAGCTGGACCAGAGTTGCGAGAAGTTGCCGTCATGGATGGTCTCCCAACTGATGTGGTCCTAGGAAATGACCTGGGTGGTGGGATCGTCACTACGTTTGTTGGCGCCATTCCCCGGAGTCAAGTTCCAAAACCACCGTTGACATCAGCTACTCCAGCACAGCCCAGCCCAGAGGAAAAGACTACAGCTGCTAGACAACTGCCAGCACAGCCAACCACAGCATCAACCAGCCCAGAGGAAAAGATTACAGCGGCTAGATCAGTACATCGACCCCGCATGCCTTTTGCCTCTGGTATGCCTACGTCCCCTAGCAACGCAGAGGATGTCGGTTCCAGCTCGTGTGATCCTGTGGGGGTGCCCAATGATGCTCCTGACCCAAGTGGTTTGCCAACTCCGGCGGTGAGTATGAGAAACCACACTGACTTTTCCATGACTGACCCCTACCAGACTGACCCTAGTAGTCCCCACCTAGATCCCCCTGTAGAGTGTCCCAATTTAGGAGAGATTGAGGGCCACCGGCAGGAGTTTAGGGAGGCTCAACTCTCTGACCCATCCCCGAAAGGCATGAGGCGCCACTCTGGCAGCGGCCTTGACAGGGTTGGGGCAGGAAGTTTGACCGGGCGGGAAGGGTTAAAGTACAGGGTAGACAGGAAAGTGGGAGGGGATAGACCAGATAGGGAATGTGTCCAACTGGTCCCCTCAGGGAACGTTCCTGCGCAACCGGTGTCGGTTGCCAGCGAAACCCCTTTGGACAATAACCCGGAGACAGACCGTACCCTGAAGTGCCTGATACAGAGCTTACCCTGGTCTGGAATGTCGGATGACGCCCAGACCACATGTAAGGCTGGTGCCATGCGTTGGCAGCCGGGGCACTCCAGCGGTTGTGTTGTCTCTGGGCCTCTGCCCATAGGAGAACCCTTGCAGCAAGTTGCTGTGGACATAGCAGGTCCCCTACCTGTGCACCGTAGATCGGGGAAGACACGCAGCCTCCCTGTAGTGGATGCCACACAGGATCCAGAGGCTGGTGGTCTGGCCGCCATAACTGTGGCACAGGTAGCGGACGAGGAGGGAAGAGTAGGCCTAGGTGACAGGGTAGGTTTCCCGAGTCATAGGTCGACAGAAGAGGATTGGAGGGCAGGTCTGACAGTTAGGGCAGACAGTTGCCAGATAGGTATGACGGAGGTGCAGTGCCTGGGGCACCATGTGGGAGGAGACAGGGGTAGGCCCAACCCAGAGGGGGTGGAGGCAACCAGAGGCTGTCCCCGACCCACATCACCCAGACCGGTACTGACCTTAGAACCTGTAAGGTCCTACGGACATGTTGTCATTGACTTTAGTCCTGTAGTGAACCCCTTGACAGAGATGGCTAGGAAGGGCATTCCCAAGTCAGTGGACTTTGCACCCGCTTGCGAGTTGGCATTCCAGTCATTGAAGGAAGCTCGGGTACCCGCTCCAGTGCTGATGGCGCACATTCTTGACCAGGACTGTGTGTTACGAACTATTGCGCCACTGCACGGACTGGGAGCAGTACCGAGCCAGAAAGAGCCAATATGGGCAGGAGCACCCTGTGGCCTGGTTGAGCAGTATACTGCTATTGTGGGAGGTGGGGTATGCCACAGTTGGGACACCGTGGGTGGCACTTGTTTGTAACCGGCCCCCCACCATGGTGACTTACCACCTACCTGTTAGGTGGCTGCAACCTACCTTGGGGGAATTGGACAGACTTTTGTGGTGGAGCCTTGAACTTGGACTTCAGGTGGACTATTTGAACATTGTGCACCCACGAAGAGAGGCCCACTACACTATGGATGAACTGTCTAGGCCAGAGCCTACACCCCCCAGGTAGCGTCCCCTTCACCCCAACGGACTGCGGGACCAGGACCCAAATCGTTGGGACATGGGTCCCTGGTTGACCCACTTGAAT
This sequence comes from Pseudophryne corroboree, assembly GCF_028390025.1. Classification (NCBI taxonomy): domain Eukaryota; kingdom Metazoa; phylum Chordata; class Amphibia; order Anura; family Myobatrachidae; genus Pseudophryne; species Pseudophryne corroboree. The sequence continues at coordinate 56,378,915 of NC_086453.1, read as the reverse complement.
GGGGGGGGGAGGAGTGTGGCCGGAGAGCCCCAGCCACGAGGCAAATGGCCGCCGCAGCACTGAAGGGGTTAACCCCTAGTGCCCGGCGCCATTTGCAAAGACAATGGGCGCTTGGCGCCAGATTTAAAAATGTATTGTGGGCGCTAGGCGCCGTGTTTTATTAATGTAAAAAAAAATGTATTTTTTTGATTTTGCCGTGGTCCCGGAGACCACGGCAGGGAGGGCAGCTCCCCGGCGCGCTCAGCAGAGTGTGCACGCCGGGGGAGAGGAGGCAGCCGCTGACCGCCGGAGTCCGGGAGCTCCGCTCCCGGCAGCGGTCAGTGTAGCCCCGGGCGCACTGGAGTGTGCGCGCCGGGGAGAAGGGTGAGCGCTGCGGCTGGGAGCTCGGCTCCCGCTGCAGTGTTCTCTGTGAGAGCCGCCGCTGGGGGCCGGGAGCTCTGCTCCCGGCGCCTCAGCCCGTCGGAGGTGGCCAGCCGCGGCAGCCGGGACGGACGTCCCGGGCTGCTAGCTGGCGAGGGGGGTGCGCCGCAGCCCGGCTCCCCGCCGGACGCTGCGGCGAGGCTAATAGTCAGCGCCGCTCATGGGGGACCGGGCTAGCCGGCTCCCTAGCGGTGTGGGGGACATTAGGCTGCCGAGCAGGATGGTGAAGCGCTGGGGTCCGGGAGCTACGCTCCCGGCGCCTCAGCGCTGAAACAAGCCAGGGTCACGGCGGCCGGGACAAGGGTCACGGCGGCCGGGACAAGTGTCCCGGGCCGCCGGACTTCGGTACAGGGGGGTGCGCCGCTGCGTGCGGCGAGGCCACTGGTTAGTGCCACACTGGGGGGACAGGGAGAGCCAGCTCCCTGGAACCCCAGAGGCAGGAAGGCAGGCTGGAGGATGGGGGAAGCCAGCCCCATACCTCCAGCACTGAGAGAGAGAGCCCTAGCAGCCAGGCTGCAGGGCTAGGGAAGCTGAGCGCTGGGCACAGTAGTTAAATAATGACATACAGTGTGTTGTAAGGCACTGCAGTGCCTGAATATGTAGAGTCTGTGCAGGGCACAGGCTCAGTGTATATTTACAGGGAAATGTACAGTGTGATTTAAATGTAATGTATTTAAAGATAAATTGCACTTACTTGATTGTGTGTCCCAGGAGGGGGGAATCCATAGCTGTGCAGGCTGATGGATTCTCCCAGACCTTTTCCCCAAAAACGGAATGTTTTCCCATCCAGCCTCACATTTCCAAGAGGCACAGGGAGAGAGAGAAGCAGCTTAGCTATGAAACAAGCTGAGTGGTTTCTTGGAGCTCCATGGAGATCAGCCGTAGTGCCAAGAAACCTGGACCGGGGAGCCAGGCTGCCCAGCTCTGGAGCCCAAATCCAGGCTGCAGGCAGTGAGAGGGGTCCCGGGCAGGTTTCTGGAAGTCAGATTTAGGAGGGAAAACCTCCCCCCAGCCAGACTGAACGGCACCGTGGGAGTATCCTGCTCTCCCAGATGGGAGAGTCCAAGGAGACCGACCACTCCCCACTGTCCATAGGGAACAATGTTAGGTGTGCATGAGACCAGAGCATGCACAGCTCATGGGTAAACATTGATTGGTTGTGCACCACAGGGCGGGCTTACCCCCTGTGGTAAGGGGTCTTGGAGAGGGATAAAAGAAGGGCAGTTGGCCCATAGGAGTGTGAATTGTAACATCTTCTTCTGCTGAAAACATCTTGATTGTATGCTGTTGCCCCTAGCAATAGGGAGGAGCCTTTTTAAAGGTTATTTGAGCAATAAACACCTTTGCCTCAAGAAGACTGCTTCATCTTGTGACCTACAGGGTTAGGCCAAACCTAGCCCCGTTCTCCGGCTGTCCAGGGAAGCACCTGACGTCTACAAGCTCCGCCTTCCGCCAGCTACCGGTAGAGGCCTAGCAAGTGGCTAGTGGGGATTCGTCAGCACCACACAGCTGTGGTAAGGCAGTGCGTCGGCACATACAGAGCAGAACCGTGGTTCCAAACGCCACGGCAGGTTAGGAGTTTGGTGGTGGCAGCAAGAACCCGCCCACAACGCAGTGGGTGGAGTCAGTAACAGGCGGTTACTGACGGTAAGCGGGAATCCCCTATGTGGTCAGGCCTCGTGCGGCTTGACTTTCCATTCTGTGCGCAGTCGACGGGACGCGGCAAGCGGCGAGTGCTCCTGTACGGTACCGTCCTGTCACACTAAGGTACACTCCCAGAGGGCGGCGGCCTAGTGTGTGCAATGCTGCTAAAAGCAGCTAGCGAGCGAACAACTCGGAATGACCACCTGAGTGCATTGTCTCAGCGGTCTCTCTGTTCTTCATTCTTAAACCCTGTGTTATGGAGGACACATTTGTTCCATTCAAAATGCTTGTCCAAATTTTATATCAATCAAGAGATTGTTTTCCCGTTTTTTCAGGATGCCAATGGCTAGCAGTCATTGTGATTATCTATGTTCTTAGTTACTCCTTCTCTCCTCCTCTACCTCTCGGGCTTTGCTAAACGTAAACTATGTACCAAAAATATATAATGTATATATGCCCGTGAGACACACAATACTTGTATCGCACGTCCCAATATATACCAATTCATGGGCAAATTAACACACAAATTGGTGTGCTAATCACTGCAAAACATTACTACAGTGCTGCTGCCAGAATGTAGGCTTAAATCACTGTACACAATTACAAATATATATATATATATATATATATATATATAAATATATATAGAGAGAGAGAGAGAGAGCGCATCACAATTAGAACATTTATTATACAGTGAAAATATGTTTTTATGTTATTAAAATGTTATTATACAATGAAATACATATAAATATGTGTATATATACACCTTTAATACATATTAAAATTGCTCTTAGATCTGGACCAGTTATCACAATCTGTTGAATTGCAGCACAGCTGCCGACTTTAGCATAAGCAGGTGTGACCTCTATGTCGTCTCTGTGGCTACAGTGTTCTTACGCACCAGGTGGAATAATGGACAGTGCTGTGCTCGAGCTCCCTTGAGTGGGTGGCCGCTGATGTTCATGCAAGGAGATAAATACTTGTGGGTGTGATTAATTTCCACAACACCCTAGGTCTCCATTCGTATAGTTACACGGTCAGGTGCACGGACACTTTCCACCGGTCCCGTATAATGAATATTCCGGTCTGTGCAGCTGTTGCTTACCGAGCAGGACCCGATCATAGCAGCATAGTGTCCGTGATGTAAAATCCGCAGCAGGGAGGGAGTGCTCTGTCACAGGTAGGAAGCGACGAGTAGACGGCCAAGTTGTAGTTTAAGGTCCAGACACAGGTACAGCGTCCCTTAACACGTTTCTTCGTTCCCAAGTTCTAACGGTTTCCTCAGAAGGGTTTCTAGTCTGTAGCCCAGCATACCATATTTATTCAGTTTTTGCTCCAATGAGATTAGTCCTTTGTATATAGGTGACAGGTGTGCTCATGCTTTCAGGTGTATATCTAATCAACAGACATGCAGCACAAACATCAAGACTTATTGTTCTAAAAAGTACCATTGTTCTGCACTGCACAACCTTTCAGGAGTACAGACATTAGGTAGCAGAATGTATAGTTTTCCAATTTAACATTTTATGTTTTTACTAATCATGGCATCAGGGTGGTCTTTAGTTTGCCAGCTGTTGGGATCCCAGCGCTGGAATGCCGACACCTTTTCTCCCTTTTGGGAGTTCACGACCCCCCTAGAGGGAGAATAGATAGCGTGGAACGCGTTGCGAGCCCGCAAGGGGCTCATTTGCGCTTGCCCAGCTGTCGGTATGCTGGCCGCCGGCATACCATACTACACCCATGGCATCGCGTGTATAAGAACATTTATTCTCCTATAGTTATACATATCATGCATAATACAAATATATCTAAACAAGCACTGCCGCTCTCGTGCCCTAATGGTAAAATCTCCCTGCTTGGAACTCCATCAAGACCAGTTTCGATACCCACACAGCCCTAAATCCCACATCCATAGATGCAATCTATGTTACATTGTTTCTTATTATTTATGGAGATATCAAGCTCAAAGCAACACAACAAATCAGTTCAGCTCTTGCTCTAGTGATTAGATCACCCGACTTACCAGTTCAGCACTCTAGGTTCCATTCCCACTCAGTCACGGACCACAGGTGTATATTGTTAATATATTACAATAAATATTTATAGAGATACTGAGTATTAGTATTTGCCTACCTATCCAATTTAGTATATAGCAAATAAACTACATACATATGTATGATTCTTTGTATAGAATGAAGATCTAAATACAGTAAAATGTAAAAGCAAGAACGTAGCACCCCAAATCCTAGATATTATTCATCTCTATATTATCATTGAGACCCTGCGGAAATAAAGAACCAAGGGAAAAGATCCAGAAGGCCTCCCTTTTACATAACCTATTAAACCTCTCACCACCTCTCTCCGTGGTTGGTATGTGTTCCATACCCTGTATTAGACCTTCAGTACAGGTTGAGTATCGCTTATCCAAAATGCTTGGGACCAGAGGTATTTTGGATATCGGATTATTCCGTATTTTGGAATAATTGCATACCATAATGATATATCATGGCGATGGGACCTAAATCTAAGCACAGAATGCATTTATGTTTTTTATACACCTTATACACACAGCCTGAAGGTAATTTTAGCCAATATTTTTTATAACTTTGTGCATTAGACAAAGTGTATCTAAATTCACACAATTCATTTATGTTTCATATACACCTTATACACACAGCCCTGAAGGTCATTTAATACAATATTTTTAATAACTGTGTGTATTAAACAAAGTTTGTGTACATTGAGCCATCAAAAAAACAATAGTTTCATTATATCACTCTCACTCAAAAAGTCTGTATTTCGGAATATTCCGTATTTTGGATATTTGGATATGGGATACTCAACCTGTATTACCCTTATGCTTACAACGAATATGAGCTGACAAACTGTGAGATTTCAGACCCTTGATAATATTGCATCTGTGCTCCAAGAATCTCTCATTTAGCCTACGAGTTGTACGTCCTACATATTGGATACCACAGACGCAAGTTATCACATAGGATTTTACATCACGGACCCTGTGCTGCTATAAGAAACAGCTGCACAGACCGGAATATTCATTATACGGGATCTGTTGCCAAATTTGTCCGTGGACCTGACTGTGTAACTATACGAACGGAGACCTAGGGTGTTGCAGAAATGAATCACACCTACAGGTATTTATCTCCTTGCATAAACATTAGCGAAAACTATCTAGCCTGTGCAGGGGGTGGGATATAGGGGAGGCGGGGCCTTGGCTGCCCTGAAAGTTAACCTTTTAGTGCCTAGCCTCCTCCAGCATTACGATACCCCATGGTCTAGCGTCGGTGTCCTCCATGGCCCCATTTAGCAGGCAAGAGCCTTACTATTAAAAGAAAAACACCTTTTTGATCTCTGTACACACTGGAGCGATATTGCCTTGATATGTTTCCTGACGAACTGGAACAACATATCGGTCTGATCGTTCAGTGTGTGCATCCAATCTGCGCACTCCTGCCGGTCCCATGCGATAATTACTGGTTGCCCGCGTTGCGTGGCCAACGAGACGATATCGCGTGTGGTGCACTGTGCAGTGTAATCAAGGACATAATGATGTGGAGCATTCCATCTTCGTTACATCGATGTGATGTGTCGGCCGCCGTAGCACCCGGGTACACATGGCTAGAGCGTGTATCCAGCCTCTGACATATTTCATGGTTCTCCTCCACCTTCTCACTCTGTTGTTACATTTGGGCCATGTTGCTTGTTAATAGCACATGACACAATCTCCTGTTTTGCATAAATGGATATATAAACATTTCCACGCCTTCATATATATTAAATTGGTTGGATTTGTTCACAGCTCTAAACTAATGGTTTATAGACAGCATTTTACTACTAGCAGCTTTTTGTGGTTCTACTTGATAAATACGAATCTGTTTCACTTTTAAGTGTTTCTCTTCTCCACTCTGTCCTGACATTATATAATGTATTTTCTTGCAGGAAGACTGATCAGTGGCCTCAGAAGCTGATTATGCAGCTGATCCCGCAGCAGTTGTTGGTAGGTAACTTGCCGAGGTGAAGAGAGAGATGTGTGATGTAATGGGCCCTACACACTGGGCAATAATACTGAAAGATATGAACGAGATACCGTTCATATCTTTCAGTGTGGATGAACGATGCGTGGCCCCGTGCTCGATCATCGCTGGTGCCTCGTCGCTTGTGCATGCAGGCCAATATGGACGATCTCGTCCATATTTGCCTGCACTCCTATGGAGTCGGGTGACGGGGAGAGTGAAGAAACGTCACTCCCCCCGTCACTTCCCCCCGCCGCCGGTTCGCCCGTATCCCCCGCCGCACAGCTCGGCGGCGGATCGCAAAGTGAGTAGGGCCCTTTAGTCTTGGGGGTTCCAGCAGAGTCTTCTGGCTTCTACTCATGCTCTGCCTATATTTTCAGCCTTAAATAACCTGACACTTTCATCCGTTATGTTTAATTTACAAGTGTATTCGTCTGTGTTGTGGTTCGTTGTTTTTTCCTTTGGTTTACTTTAGACATTTTTTGTTTGTTTTTCTTGAATTGCTCATTTTGAATTGTTGACAGTAACGCCTATTAGCTTATTGGTCCGGTCCACATCTCTGCTGTTACGGTGTGCTCGACAGCTGTTAGTAATTAATGGAGCCCAGATACCGGCTTACCTCATCCCCGCTGCGCTCTCTCCCTCACTCCCATCTGTCAGTTGTAGTTTATGTTGAAATCTTGCATTCGCCTTCTTATTAACTGATAGACCAGAGTGCATATTTAGTTATTAATGGGTATATTCATCATTGTGCCCCTAAAGCCATCGATTAATTATGAATTGCCGCAAGCTGCAGTGTGCGGATACCAGTGTTGCTTCGGTGCGGGAACAGTTGTCCCTGGAAGGCAGTCGCCTGCGAGCGGTGCCACTGCTATTATTGCCGAGAATTAGTAGAGGCAAAACTTGCCGCTGCTGCATTTCACCCGACAGTGTTACTGCGCATATGTGACCGGGATGTAGTTATGTGACCAGCGGTGTCAATGCCGACACCTACATCCCGCCCCCTGAATATCCAGACAGACTGCATGCCAACTAACAGGGACTACTCCAACTTGAGTGGGAATAGAACCTGTCATTGAGCCTGCAAGGGGCTTCGTTGCGCTCGCATCCCCCCCGCCCCTGACGGTATTCTGCGGCCGGGATCCCGGCTTTGGGATGCTGACTGCCGGGATCATGGCCGCTGGTTAAACAACCCCAGCCTGTGTGAACTGGGCTCATGCTGGCACACAGAGGGCTGGCACAAATGGAGGCCACTTCGCAACCCGGGGGCAGGATTGGGGCTCCGAGAACTAACACCGAATGAAGATGGCATCAGTTCCTCTATCAAACTCCAACAACCTTCAGTTTTTGGAGTTTGATGAATGTACTGTAGGTCCCCCTATGGGGGAAGGTGGGTCACATTGTCACTCTTAGGTAAGTAGGAATATCCTTGCCATATCCCCTGTGTTACCTTTACAATGAATCAGTTTGATACTCCATTACTTGAAAAGTAGGTAAGAAATAATCTTTTCACCTACTTTAGAGAATGATGAATAGACTCCATAGTGTTGTATAGAATACATTGGACAAGCAGTAGCCCCTATAAAGCTAGCAGTAGAATGGTTACCAGTAAAATAAAGCTATGGGGGTTATGCATCAACGCGTGGAGAGAGATAAAGTATCAACCAATCGGCTCCGAACTGTCCTTTTGCCTCATGTCTTGATCTCTGTCTTGCAGACCACCTTGGGACCCTTGTTCAGGAACTCGCGCATGGTGCAGTTCCACTTCACCAACAATGATCTGGAGTCTCTCAAGGGCCTCTACCGCATTATGGGCAGCGGCTTTGTAAGTGTACAGTAAGAAATTGCATGAGCGATCCCCATGTGGCTGAAGGTCTATAGGCCCAAAAAAGATCTTGTATAAAAAAGAAAAAGACAAAAATGCCCTAAAAGTATGGAAAAGAGCCACAGTGCGCAGAGACCTTAATGAGCTGTGCAAGTCATTTTCAAAATATACAGCAATAGCAGTTACATTGTACTAAATAAAAGAGACCATTCTTAGGACGGAGGTAGTATCAGTCATCCGCAGATATATATTGGCTACATTAAAATAAAGAAATATTTGTTAAAAGTTGTTTCACCAAATTCACCTCTTTGTAAGCGTACGTTGTATTATTATCATGTGCCGTAGTTACAGGCTGTTTTACAGCTTGCGCCTATGTGGCAGGGCTGTCCAGATGTTCCTGCTATAGGAATGGTTTTGGTGCTGCTTTATGGTTTTACTAGTAGTTTGGACCCATCATTGCTAGGATGTTCGGCGTTGTGCCTGACGTTGCAAGGTTCTTTTTCTCTCTCTCTTTGGGTGGCCAAATTCAGGACCTCCTCTGGCAGGACTCTTTCTTCCTCAGTTCTCACGGTCAGCAGGGGGCGTGTGTGTGCTCTCCAGCTCAACTGCATAACGGCTAGGCGGCCACTAAAGCCCGCTATATAATAGATGAGTGGATGCTATATAGCATAGCATTTTAATGTTAAGCTTGCCTGTTTGTGGAACAAAAACAAATTGACAATCTCAATTACTGTTTAAATCCGGTTACATAGTAATTGGTATTTGTATTTCCCCCTTCTGTTCTAGGCGGGCTGTGTACACTTCCCACACACTACACCATGTGAGGTCAGGGTTCTCATGCTGCTGTATTCCTCTAAAAAGAAAATCTTCATGGGTTTGATCCCGTATGATCAGAGTGGCTTCGTCAACGGCATCCGACAAGTGATCACCAATCACAAACAAGTGCAGATGCAGAAGATTGATCAGCACCGGAACGTAAGAAAGATCCTTCTTTAAATGATGTTAACATCCAAAATTAGAAATCTATGAATACAGTTAGAGACTAGGCTCAAACTGTAAACCTCGGCGCTATGAATAATATATGTATTAAGCAAAAATAATCACAAAACATGAATATTGCACTATAGAGCTGCTGAGCAAAAGCAGTTGGTTAGACTGAAATGAATTGGATTGAAAACAAACAAAGGGATGCTCTGCGCTCTGAAATCTCTTGTGTTTAGTTAATCAATTAATTAGTTAATTAGGTGCAGTCTAGCAGGGTGAATAATTGACTCAATGCAGTTCAATTTAAATAGCAGATACTTTTATCACAAAATGTATACACAGTTTAAAAAAACCCAATAGATACATAGAAACAATTAAAAAAAGAAAAGAAAAAAACAAATGTTGCAACTTCTTATAAGCACACTGATTAATGATATTATACTTATCTCAGAGATATAGTAATAAGAGCAGTATGTAATCCAAGTAAATATTAATTTAAATAAGAACAAAGCTCTCACTGGAATTAATTAAATAATGGACAGACACTGGCGTCCCAGTGTGTCTTTAATTAATGTTGGTCCGCAAAAATATTATTTGTAGTAAATGGGCCGTAATAGTTACCACCGTGCTGGTTCCTGAGAATTATTGCAGGGTCCTGTGTAATTGCACGTGGTAAATATGATGTAATGTTGCCACTTTTCAATGAATGTGAAGCAGTCCCACTGATGTTATTAGGATTGCTGGTATGGAAAGCCGTCAGTCACATGCGAGGTCTTTAAATGAGGATCCTCACAGTGGAGGACGTAATCCGTATAACTGGCGGTGTAGCTGCGGCCAGCCGGCACTGTCTCACCTATCCTCGCGGCGGAGGACCGTGACCGTCTAGTTCACGGAGATGTTTCCCAGAGACAGTGAAGTTGTATAATTGCAGCAATCTTACCGCACTGTATAGAACAAGCTGGGTATGATCTGACGGCTGTAGTTTGGATATCAGCGGAGTACGGCACTAATAAGCTGGAGACCAAGTCCGTGCTGTATAGTATTCCTTCAGGAGAACTTTGAATGAGAAAAAGGGGCGTCAACGCGTTTCGTCTCCTAGCAACCGGAGACTTCCTCAAGACGTCTGAAGAAATACTATACAGCACGGACTTGGTCTCCAGCTTATTAGTGCCGTACTCCGCTGATATCCAAACTACAGCCGTCAGATCATACCCAGCTTGTTCTATACAGTGCGGTAAGATTGCTGCAATTATACAACTTCACTGTCTCTGGGAAACATCTCCGTGAACTAGACGGTCACGGTCCTCCGCCGCGAGGATAGGTGAGACAGTGCCGGCTGGCCGCAGCTACACCGCCAGTTATACGGATTACGTCCTCCGCTGTGAGGATCCTCATTTAAACACCTCGCATGTGACTGACGGCTTTCCATACCAGCAATCCTAATAACATCAGTGGGACTGCTTCACATTCATTGAAAAGTGGCAACATTACATCATATTTACCACGTGCAATTACACAGGACCCTGCAATAATTCTCAGGAACCAGCACGGTGGTAACTATTACGGCCCATTTACTACAAATAATATTTTTGCGGACCAACATTAATTAAAGACACACTGGGACGCCAGTGTCTGTCCATTATTTAATTAATTCCAGTGAGAGCTTTGTTCTTATTTAAATTAATATTTACTTGGATTACATACTGCTCTTATTACTATATCTCTGAGATAAGTATAATATCATTAATCAGTGTGCTTATAAGAAGTTGCAACATTTGTTTTTTTTTCTTTTCTTTTTTTAATTGTTTCTATGTATCTATTGGGTTTTTTTAAACTGTGTATACATTTTGTGATAAAAGTATCTGCTATTTAAATTGAACTGCATTGAGTCAATTATTCACCCTGCTAGACTGCACCTAATTATCCAAAATTAGAAACTTACTTTCGGGTGGTGGTCAAACATTTGGCTAAAAAACAAAACACAAATTTGTTCTTACTGACATTGCTGTTAACACAGGCAACACGGTTGGTGTAGTGGTATGCATCACTGCCTCACAGCTCTAAAGTCATCAGTGCCGTTCATGATCTTGGCACGATCTGTAAGGAGTTTGTATGTACTACCCATGTTTGCCTGGGTTTCTTCGGTTTTGTCTTACACGCCAAAAACATACTAGTAGGTTATTTGGCTTAAGACAAAAACATTAGCTCTAATATGTTTGTGTACATGTGGTAGGGAATATAGAATGTAAGCTCCTGTGGGCAAAGGACTGATGTGAATGACTCAATTATTCTCTGTGATCGCTGCGGAATATCTGTGCGCTATATACATTTTCTCTAACGTCCTAGAGGATGCTGGGACTCCGTAAGGACCATGGGGAATAGACGGGCTCCGCAGGAGACATGGGCACTTTAAGAAAGACTTTAGACTCTGGGTGTGCACTGGCTCCTCCCTCTATGCCCCTCCTCCAGACCTCGTTTTTAGACTGTGCCCAGAAGAGATGGGTGCACTGCAGGGAGCTCTCCTGAGTTTCCTGCTAAGAAAGCATATTTGTTAGGTTTTTTTCTTATTTTCAGGGAGCACTGCTGGCAACAGACTCCCTGCATCGAGGGACTGAGGAGAGAGGAGCAGACCTACTTAAATGATAGGCTCTGCTTCTCGGCTACTGGACACCATTAGCTCCAGAGGGAGTGGAAGACAGGTTCGTCCTGGGCGTTCATCCCAGAGCCGCGCCGCCGTTCTCCTCACAGAGCCGGAAAAAAAGAAGAAATAAGACTCTGAGGCGGCAGAAGCCTTTCGGGTGCTTCACTGAGGTAACGCACAGCACTGCAGCTGTGCGCCATTGCTCCCATACACCTCACACACTCCGGTCACTGTAAGGGTGCAGGGGGGGCGTCCTGGGCAGCAATGAATACCTCTCCTATGGCAAAATGACCTATATACATGTACAGGTGGGCACTGTACATGTATATAAAAGAGCCCCCGCCATGTTTTACAAAGTTTGAGCGGGAGGGAAGCCCGCCGCCGAGGGGGCGGGGCTTCTCCCTCAGCACTCACCAGCGCCATTTTCTCTCCACAGCACCGCTGAGAGGAAGCTCCGCGGACTCTCCCCTGCTTGACACACGGTGAAAGAGGGTTTTAAAGTAGAGGGGGGGGCACATAATTGGCGATTATACATTACAGCAGCGCTACTGGGTAAACATTCTGTGTTTTTCTCCGGGGTCATACAGCGCTTGGGTGTGTGCTGGCATACTCTCTCTCTGTCTCTCCAAAGGGCCTAAAGGGGAACCTGTCTTCAGAAAAGAGATTCCCTGTGTGTGTGAAGTGTGTCGGTACGTGTGTGTCGACATGTTTGATGAGGAAGGCTCACCTAAGGAGGAGGGGGAGTGCATGATGGTCAGGTCGCCGTCGGTAACGCCGACACCGGACTGCATGGATATGTGGAATGTCTTGAATGCTAATGTAAATGTATTGCATAAGAGATTAGACAAGACTGAGGCTAGGGATCAGTCAGGTAGTCAGACCATGCCTGTCCCAGCGGCACCGGGACCTTCTGGGTCTCAGAAACGCACATTATCCCAGATCACTGACACAGATACCGACACGGATTCAGATTCCAGTGTCGACTATGAGGATGCAAAATTACAGCCAAAAGTGGCTAAAGGTATTCATTACATGATCATTGCTATTAAACATGTATAAAGAGAAAAAGCCTGAGATCACCTTTCCGTCCTCATTTGAGCTAAGCGAATTGTGCGAAAAGGCTTGGGAATCTCCAGACAGGAGACTACAAGTTCCCAAAAGGATTCTTATGGCGTATCCCTTCCCACAAAAGGACAGGATACGATGGGAATCTTCGCCTAAAGTAGACAAGGCGTTGACACGCTTATCCAAGAAGGTGGCACTGCCTTCCCAGGATACTGCTACCCTCAAGGATCCTGCGGATCGTAAGCAGGAAGTTACCATGAAGTACATTTACACACATTCTGGTACTATTGTTAGGCCGGCTATGGTATCGGCCTGGGTTTGTAGTGCTGTCGCAGCATGGACAGATTCCTTGTCTACGGAGATTGAGACCCTAGATAAGGATACCATTCTAATGACCCTAGAGCATATCAAGGATGCTGCGTTATATATGAGGGATGCTCAAAGAGACATTTGTTTACTAAGCTCCAGAATAAATGCTATGTCTATTTCTGCTAGGCGACTCTTGTGGACCCGACAGTGGACGGGGGATGCCGACTCAAAGCGGCATATGGAGTCGTTGCCTTACAAGGGGGAGGAGTTGTTTGGAGAAGGCCTCTCGAACCTTGTCTCTACTGCTACGGCTGGTAAATCAATTTTTTTACCTTATGTTCCCCCACAACATACTAAGAAGGCACCTCATTGGGGCGTGGCCACGGCGGCATTCGAGTAGGAAGCAGGGCGCAGGAGCTCCCTGAACAACAAACCCTGAACCCCCTCCTGGCCCCCTTTCCGGAGCTGCATCCCCACATACCCGGTCTCCTCTGCCCCTGGGGCAGCGGCTGGCGCCTTTGGCTGTCTCCTGTGCGAGTCCTCTGGCCGCGCCGGCTGCCGCCCGTACTTCCGGCCTAGGCTGCTGGAGCATCCCCGACCTCAATTTGGTGGCGTCTCATCGCGCTGCCGCGGGCGCACGCAGGCGTGTACCCGCGGCGAAACTGGGTCTCCTCAGCGGCCTGGAGGACGCGGCACCCCCCTGTACCCTTTGGGCCCGTCTACCTGCATTTGTTTCTTGGTGCCCGGGCTTCTCAGTTTGCAGGAGGAGTGGGGAGACTGTGGGCCCGGTGGCCATTTTGGAAGCAGCTCCTTCTGCACTTTCCCCTGCTGTGCTGCACTGAAACCTGGAGGAACGTGTGGGGCTGTCTCTGGGCACACTGCCCTGCTCCCCAATAGACTGCCACTCACTCTCCATTGTGATTATAAATACCCCTGGGTCCTCCTGGCACTTATCTCCTATCTCATCACTGGCTGATTGGGGCACATTTGAAACTACATTTCTTGTTCACTGCTGGGCCCTTTGACACTGAATACCTGGGACCTGCGTGCCGGCTGAGCCCAATTGAATCCGTGTTGTACCTGGTCGGTGGTTTCGGCTTTGCTAATATGGTGAAAGACGGCCAACGCTCGGCCGTGGCCAAGTTGGAGAAGTCTGCCGCCAGTCTACCACCCAGCCGGCGCAGTCATCTCCCAAATCGTCCCCTCCTGCCCGCCCTGATCCCCCGGCTAGGGCTACCTCAGACGTGGCTATGCAGCCCTCTGCTACATCCATTCAGCAGGTATTGGAGGCTATAGCGGCCAGCGAACAACGTTTGTCGGACAAAATGGAGAAGGTGCAGTGCGATCTTTCCTTATTGCGTCAGGATGTCCAACGTATCCGGGAGCGAGTGGGTGAGGCCGAGACTCGGGTCTCTAACCTGGAGGACCTCTGTGGCCCCCTGAGACAATCCGTGTCGGCGGTTTCCCAGCAGGTCTCAACGATGCAAACCAAGCTCCTGGATATGGAGGGGCGCCTCCGTAGAAATAATGTGCGGTTCGTGGGCCTGCCTGAAAGAGAAGAGGGGGCACATCCTGAAGATTTCTTGGAGTCATGGCTCAAGGAGGCTTATGGGGCGGAATCCTTCACCTCCTAGTTTGCGGTGGAACGGGCTCACAGGGTGCCTTTCTGGCCTTTACCCCCTGGTGCCCCACCACGAACTTTCATCGCCAAATTCCTGCATTACAAAGACCGGGACTCCGTGCTGCGTCTGGGCCGCACGAAGGGTCCCCTGCTTCGGAATGGAGTCCGGGTGTCGGCATTCCCAGACTTTGCAGCGGACGTCCAGAAAGATCGGGCCCAGTTCCTGCCTATCAAGCGGCGTCTTTGTGACTTGAATCTTCCCTACTCGATGTTGTTCCCCTCCAGGCTGCGTGTGGCGGCGGACGGGGAGACTAAGTTCTTCAGTTCTCCAAGGGAGGCGGCGACCTGGCTGGACAGATATGCTCCGGGCGTCCGTCAATTAGCTCCTGACTGATATCCTGTTCCCCCTCCTAAATGGGCTGACAACATGCAAGTATATGTCAGGGAACACCCTCTAGTTTTGTTGGCTCTGGACTTTGTAGCGTAACGGTATATACACTTAGGGTTCTGCTTTTACACTGGGACTTTAGGTCTTTATGCTACGTATAGGTTTGCCGTAGGCACTTGGATCTCCAGGGTTGGGTTTGGTTAGGGATATGTGTATGCCACTGTTTGGGAAGGTATACGGGGAGGGGGGTTGGAATTTGGGTACTTTGGGTATTGTTTGTTCCTATGTGGGATTTGTTTTTTCTTTCTTCAGTTTATTGTTTTCTATATTTTTGTTCTTTTCTATGTGAGGTACTGATGTGTGGTTTTGACCGGCTAGGCTCTTGGCCCGGGGTCTGCGGACGGCAGGGTATACAGGTTACTGATTTATATGGGCGGATAGGTGCGCAGATAACCTTGATTGCGGGGTGCCTTTTTCACCCTGCGAGGTATATATGTGGTGTGTCCCAGATGGCCGTACAGACGTCATGCCTGCCTTAAAAATTTTGGCGTGGAATGTCCGGGGTATCAACATAAAAGTACTGGTACTTAAAATGATTAAGAAATACGACCCGGACATTGTCTGTTTGAGTGAGACTCATTTAGAGGGAAATAGACTGCTGTCGCTCCGCAGACCTTGGGTGGGATGGGCGTATCATTCCTCTCACTCCTCCTTTTCCCGGGGGGTGTCAGTCATGATAAAAAGAACTGTCCAGTTTGAATTGATTACGGTAAATACTGACCCCTATGGTAGGTTTGTGTTCCTCGAATGCAAATTGAATTCCTGTCATTACTTCCTGCTATCAGTGTATATTCCTCCACCTTTCTCATATGATGTATTGCAGAAGGCCACCTCATTTATTGCCTCTTCCCCTCATGCCCCTGTTATTTGCTTGGGGGACTTTAATAATGTGTTGGAAGTCTCACTGGATAGGTGGAGGTCCCCCTCGGCTCCCGGGATAGGGGGTACTCAGTCTAAATTTGCAGACTTTCTGAGTAATATGCAGTGGGTGGACGCTTGGAGGGTACGGCATCCAGCACTTAGGCAGTTCTCATGCTTCTCCGGCACACATGGTTCATTCTCTAGAATCGACCTGGCCCTGGTCTCCCCTGAGCTGCTGCCCAGAATCTTAGATGTTCATTATGAGGCGCGGGGGGTGTCCGACCATTCGCCCTTGATGTTATCTTTGGAGGTGGAGTTCCAGAGGGGACAGTCGTATTGGAAGTTACATCCATCCTGGTTAGCTCAGTTGGGCGACTGTTCATACTTGACAGTAAAGTGAGAGGGGTTTTTTGCGGATAATGTGGGCTCGGCCCCGGCTCCTGTCATTTGGGACTCCTTTAAAGCTTTTTTACGTGGTACACTGATTGGTAAAATTGCTGCACACAAATTGTCATGCAGGGAGAGGGAGAGAACACTCGAGTCCGAGTTTAGGGACCTCGAGATCCGCTATCTGGCAGAGGGTACCTCTGCACTTAAATCGCAATGGCTGACTGCTCAGGCGGCATGGCTGGCCCATCTCTCAGATAAAAACGCGCGCTCCCTTTTGTTTCGGGCCACTAATTTGTACATGCAGGCGGATAGACCGGGTAGTTTGTTGGCCCATTTAGTACACTACGACCGGCCTGGGTCTACGGTGGTGCAGATGTCTGGTCCTGATGGCTCCATTGTAGACAACACCCCAGACATTGCACGGCTGTTCCTTTCATATTACAGGGATCTGTATGAGTCTCGGCTGACGCACTCCACAGCAGACTTAGACATATACTTGAATAATGTACCCCTCTCCAGACTCTCCTCTGAGGCTAGTAATTTTCTGGAATCACCTCTGACTTTGGAGGAGGTGACCGCGGCAGTGGGTTTGTCCCCCGGCGGTAAGTCTCCGGGTTGTGATGGCATCCCCACTGAGCTGTATAAAACACATATAGAGTTCTTTGGCCCTAAGTTGCTTACTATGTTTACGGATACGTTTACTACTAATCAACTTCCTCCCTCAATGTCCGAGGCTGTTATTATAGTACTACCAAAGCCCGGCAAGGACCCCAGACTCTTGGAGTCCTATAGGCCGATCTCCCTCATTCCTACTGATGCCAAGATCCTGGCAAAAATTCTGGCGGTTCGGCTTAACTCGGTTATTAAGTCCATAATACACCAGGATCAATCTGGCTTTATGCCGGGCATGTCCACGTCTATTAATTTGCGTAGGCTGTATACTATTCTACAGGCTCCGCATGCCTTCCCCTCGGACTCGGTTGTGGTCTCCTTGGACGCGGCTAAGGCGTTCGATAGCGTTGAATGGTCCTACCTGTGGGGAGTTATGAAATGCATGGGCTTCCGCCCTAACTTTATACAATGGATCAGACTGCTATATCAAAATCCGTGTGCCAGGATCTTGGTAAATGGTTACATTTCACCCTCCTTTACCCTGTCTCTGGGTACTAGACAAGGGTGCCCCCTCTCCCCTGCCCTATTTGCTATAGCCATGGAGCCTCTGGCCTGCCTGATTAGGACACACCCGGACATTGGGGGAATCGCTACGGGCCCTTGTGTTGACAAGATCGCCCTTTATGCGGATGACCTGCTGTTATTCCTACATGATTATGCTGTCGCTATGCATATTTTGCTGCAGGTTATTGAGGAATTCGGCGGCTTTTCTGGTCTCCGTATCAATTGGCCCAAGTCATTTATTATGCCTGTTATTGGTCCTCCACCCCAGGTCCCGAAGCTTTCCCTGCCGCTATGCTGGACAGATCAGTTTAAATATCTAGGAATTCAGGTCACAAATAACCCTTCTGATTTTATACCCCTGAATCTGGACCCACTGACGCAACTGATTATACGCAAGTCGAGAGCTTGGTGCAAACTTCCACTGACAGTCACTGAAAGGGTTAATCTCATAAAAATTATAATTCTACCCAAACTATTATACATTGTTTTGCAATCCCCGGTATATATCTTCCCGGCATTCTTTAGGAAACTGAATGGTATACTATCATCCCTGATTTGGGCCAACAAAAGGCCTAGGATAGGGTTGAACACCTTCACTAGGTTGAAGGTTGATGGAGGTTTAGCCTTACCCAGCTTTCAAATGTACTACTTTGCGTCTCAGTTATCACATCTTAGCACCTGGATACAGGGCGGGGATGCCGGCACTTTACAATGGGCGTTTCTCCAGTGCTACTATCCTGGTCTCTCTCCGGAGCAGGTTTTGCTGAGTGGGAAGGTTTCTCGGTACTCTCCCCCTATTGTCTTCCAGGCCATGAAGATCTGGCTCGCTATGAGAAAACTGCTTTGGTTTGATGGCTTGGACCCGGATACTCCCCTCTGGCACTCTACTTCACTACCCGAGCTGGGGGCTCTCGAGGGCGGGGCGGTGTGGGTTCCGTACTCCATTGTCTCCATATCCCAATTGTACAGTGATGGTACGCTGAAATCGTTTCAGCAATTAAAGGAGGAATTTGGTATACCTAATTCTTATTTTTTTAGATTCCTACAACTCCGACACGCCTTGCAATCACAATTTCGGGACTCACCCCTGGCGCTCCTTCATTTTCCCATAAAGACCTTTTTAAGCTCATTGGAGCGGGTTAAGGTGATTTCTTTCACCTACTCGTACCTATTAAAAGTACTTCATGCAGACCCTCTTTCGGGACTCCGTGCGCGTTGGGAGTGTGATCTAGGCCCCATAGGCGAGGAGGACTGGGAGCTAGCCCTGGAATACCCGGGTATGGCGACTAAGTCACTCTGATTTCAACAAATACAGCTTTTTATTTTGCACAGATCCTATATGACACCGGTTCGGTTGGCCAGATTTGGGGCTGGCAATACAGCTGTTTGCCCTAAATGTGGGGCCGATGGGGGATCCTTTTGGTACCTTGTGTGGGAGTGTCCGTTCATTCAGGAGTTTTGGTCTGGGGTCAGGTCGATTCTGGAGCACACAGGGAGGCCTGGGAGTATGTTGACTTCGAGATTCTGTGAACTGGGAATGGGGGGTCCTGCTTCGGGGTCCAAGTGGGAGAGCCTCTATGCTCATAGTATTTGTGCCCTGGCCAAAGTGTGCATTGCGCGGTCATGGATGGCCCCGCGTCGCCCTACTGTATCTGCCTTTAAGGCTCTGGTTAATGACACTCTCCTTAAAGACCGCTATATATACATGAAAAACAATGCCATTTCTAAATATGAGAAAATATGGTCCCCTTGGATTACCTCTGTATACTCCTCTCCCGCCCTTGCGCTATGAGAAGCACTGCGCCCTGGTAGCGATGTGCGTCCTAGGCTCATGCAAGGCAAGGTCGCGATATCAATCTTTATTCCATATACCTCAGCTATTTTATTGTAATACTGCTTCTTGTTGTTTTTTTTTTTTTTTCTCTCCCTTTTCTGTGGTTTTTTTATTTTTATTTTTTTATTTTTTCTATGTTGTAAAAGTATCTGTAGGCTATACTACGGCCTACTAGTTAGAGTTGTAACTGCTAAATAACTGGGGGAAAAATTGAAAATGTTTAGTATGTGATTTACGACCTGTTTACGGACATTAGATTTTCCTTACACCGTGAGCTTGGTAGTACTATGGGAGCAATTGTGCATGTGATATAATGTATTATGCTTTTTGAGTTTACACAAGCTAAAAACTGTTGCATTGCTTATCCTGTATTATCCGATTTCCCATGTTTAACGCTATGTCTGTACTGGTGATCCTTTTTCGAATAAACAAACTCTATTTAAAAAAAAAAAAAAGAAGGCACCTCATTACCAAATGCAGTCCTTTCGTTCAAATAAAAGCAAAAAGGTACGTGGATCGTCCTTTCTTGCCAGAGGTAAAGGCAAGGGAAAAAAGCTGCACACAGCTAGTTCCCAGGAGCAGAAGTCCTCCCCTACGTCTGCAAAATCCACCGCATGACGCTGGGGCTTCCCTGGGGGGGGGTCAGCTCAAGTGGGGGCACGTCTTCGATTTTTCAGCCACGTCTGGGTTCACTCACAGGTGGATCCCTGGGCAATAGAGATTGTTTCTCAGGGATACAGGCTGGAATTCGAAGAGATGCCTCCTCGCCGGTTTTTCAAATCGGCTCTGCCATCTTCTCCGTCAGAAAGGGAGTTAGTGTTAACTGCAATTCAAAAATTGTATCTGCAACAGGTGATAGTCAAGGTTCCTCTTCTCCAGCAAGGATAGGGGTATTACTCAACCCTGTTTGTGGTTCCGAAACCGGACGGTTCGGTCAGACCCATTTTGAATCTGAAATCCCTGAACCTGTACTTGAAAAAGTTCAAGTTCAAGATGGAATCGCTCAGAGCGGTCATCGCCAGCCTGGAGGGGGGGGATTGGATGGTTTCCCTGGACATAAAGGATGCTTACCTTCATGTTCCGATTTTTCTTCCTCACCAGGCGTTCCTGAGATTTGCGGTACAGGACTGTCATTACCAATTTCAGACGTTGCCGTTTGGGCTTTCCACGGGCCCGAGAATTTTCACCAAGGTAATGGCGGAAATGATGGTGCTCCTGCGCAAGCAGGGTGTCACAATTATCCCATACTTGGACGATCTCCTCATAAAGGCGAGATTGCGAGAGAAGTTACTGGACAGCGTGTCACTGTCAGTGAGGACGTTACAACAGCACGGCTGGATTCTCAATATTCCGAAGTCCCAGCTGGTTCCTACAACGCGTCTGACCTTTTTGGGCCTGATTCTGGACACCGAAGAGAAAAAGGTTTTTCTTCTGATGGAAAAGGCTCAGGAGCTCATAGCTCTGGTCAGGAACCTATTAAAGCCAAAAAAGGTTTCAGTGCTTCACTGCACACGTGTCCTGGGGAAGATGGTGGCATCGTACGAAGCCATCCCCTTCGGCAGGTTCCATGCGAGGACTTTTCAATGGGACCTACTGGACAAATGGTCCGGGTCTCATTTACAAATGCATCAAAGGATCACCCTGTCTCCCAGAGCCAGGATATCTCTCCTGTGGTGGCTGCACAGTGCTCACCTCCTGGAAGGCCGCAGGTTCGGCATTCAGGACTGGATCCTGGTGACCACGGACGCAAGCCTCCGAGGTTGGGGAGCAGTCACACTGGGAAGAAATTTCCAAGGTCTCTGGTCAAGTCTAGAGACTTGTCTCCACATCAACGTCCTGGAGTTGAGGGCCATATACAACGGCCTACGTCAAGCGGAGGCATTACTTCGGGACAAACCGGTTCTGATTCAGTCGGACAATGTCACAGCAGTGGCTCATGTAAACCGCCAAGGCGGCACAAGGAGCAGAGTGGCCATGGCAGAAACAACCAGGATTCTTCGCTGGGCGGAGAATCATGTAAGTGCACTGTTGGCAGTGTTCATCCCGGGGGTGGACAACTGGGAAGTGGACTTCCTCAGCAGACACGACCTGCATCCGGGAGAGTGGGGACTTCCATCACGAAGTCTTCGCACAGATCGCGGGTCGGTGGGGACTGCCTCAGATAGACGTGATGGCGTCCCGTCTCAACAAAAAGCTAAAGCGATATTGCGCCAGAGACCCTCAGGCGGTAGCTGTAGACGGTCTGGTGACACCATGGGTGTTCAGATCGGTCTATGTGTTCCCTCCTTTGCCTCTCATACCCAAGGTTTTGAGAATAATAAGGCAAAGAAGAGTGAGAACAATCCTCATCGTTCCAGATTGGCCACGAAGGACTTGGTATCCGGATCTGCAAGAGTTGCTCACAGAAGATCCGTGGCCTCTTCCTCTAAGGCAGGACCTGCTGCAACAGGGGCCCTGTCTGTTCCCAGACTTACCGCGGCTGCATTTGACAGCATGGCGGTTGAACGCCAGATCCTAGCGAAAAAAGGTATTCCGGAAGAGGTCATTCCTACCCTGATTAAGGCTACGTGACATCAAAACATTATCACCGCATATGGCGAAAATATGTTTCTTGGTGTGAGGCCAGGACTGCTCCTACGGAGGAGTTCCATTTGGGCCGTCTACTTCACTTCCTTCAAACAGGAGTTAATTTGGGCCTAAAATTAGGATCCATAAAAGGTTCAAATTTCGGCCTTGTCCATTTTCTTTCAAAAAGAATTGGCTTCTCTTCCTGAAGTACAGACATTTGTGAAGGGAGTGCTGCATATTCAGCCTCCTTTTATACCTCCGGTGGCGCCTTGGGATCTTAACGTGGTATTAAGTTTCCTCAAGTCACCTTGGTTTGAACCACTCAAAACAGTGGAGTTGAAATATCTCACTTGGAAGGTGGTCATGTTGTTGGCCTTAGCTTCTGCAAGGCGTGTTTCGGAATTAGCAGCTTTGTCATATAAAAGTCCCCATCTGGTTTTTCACGTGGATAGGGCAGAATTGAGAACTCGTCCTCAATTCCTGCCTTAAGTGGTCTCATCTTTTCATATGAACCAACCTATTGTCGTGCCTGTGGCTACGCGAGACTTGGAGGATTCCGAGTCACTTGATGTGGTCAGGGCTTTGAAGATTTATGTGGCCAGAACAGCTAGGGTCAGGAAGACAGAGGTGCTGTTTATCCTGTATGCAGCCAATAAGGTTGGCGCACCTGCTTCAAAGCAGACTATTGCTCGCTGGATCTGTAACACGATTCAGCAAGCACATTCTTCGGCAGGATTGCCATTGCCAAAATCGGTTAAGGCCCATTCCACTAGGAAGGTGGGCTCTTCTTGTGCGGCTGCCAGAGGGGTCTCGGCATTACAGTTGTGCCGAGCAGATACTTGGTCGGGATCAAACACCTTTGCAAGGTTCTATAAGTTTGATACCCTAGCTGAGGAGGACCTCCTGTTTGCTCAATCAGTGCTGCAGTCATCCGCACTCTCCCGCCCGTTTGGGAGCTTTGGTATAATCCCCATGGTCCTTACGGAGTCCCAGCATCCTCTAGGATGTTAGAGAAAATAAGATTTTACACTTGCCAGTAAATCTATTTCTCGTAGTCCGTAGTGGATGCTGGGCGCCCGTCCCAAGTGCGGACTTCTTCTGCAAGACTTGTATATAGTTATTGCTTACATAAGGGTTATATTATAGTTCATCGGTTTGGACCGAGACTATGTTGTTTGTTCATACTGTTAACTGGGTAGTTTATCACAAGTTATACGGTGTGATTGGTGTGGCTGGTATGAATCTTGCCCTTGGATTAACAAAAATCCTTTCCTCGTACTGTCCATCTCCTCTGGGCACAGTTTCTCTAACTGAGGTCTGGAGGAGGGGCATAGAGGGAGGAGCCAGTGCACACCCAGAGTCTAAAGTCTTTCTTAAAGTGCCCATGTCTCCTGCGGAGCCCGTCTATTCCCCATGGTCCTTACGGAGTCCCAGCATCCTCTACGGACTACGAGAAATAGATTTACCGGTAAGTGTAAAATCTTATTTTATCTGTCCGTAGCCAATAAGCAAAAATGGCATTAGAACCTCCTGGTGGTGAGGTTGGTGTATTACAGGGCTATAGCATCTATTGGGCCCCCTACAGATCCAGTCAGTATAATTGATTAGTTTTATATTCAGTTACATTTATCCTTCTCTAGGCTTCTAGTCATTTGTGTTGCCTGTTGCTGGTTTTCTCTGTAGCTATATTACAAGTTGTGTATGCAATATGTCACTATATAGAGCCTCCAGCTTCTTACCCAGTGACTGACTAGTCTCTGCTGTTTATCATCGGCATGCTGTTTATCATCGGCATTGGGGGAGGCACAGACAGCTTCCAGTGGCCCGCAGAACGTGGATAACACCACATTTAGTAGCCTTAGACTCACGTTTTAATGAAAACACACACTAGTGAGTGTAAGGCCTAATTAGTTTGGCGTGGTGTATACTGTATGTAGATTAGGAGGGGTTTGATTATATCAGTCACGTTCTACTGCTGCAACATACCCCACATACTGTACTGATGGTCTCCTGGCTGGAATGACCCCCAAGGTACATGTTCCCTCAACACTGTTACCATAAACACTGGTAATGAAAGAAAACACTTGCTATAACACATTACCCACATTCCTGGATAAGGTCTATTCCCACGCTTTCATCTCATGACCGGAACAGTGCGTTTTCTAGATCCTGGGTGCTGCGCATTCTGGGGGTAATTCTGAGTTGATCGCAGCAGGATTTTTGTTAGCAGTTGGGCAAAACCATGTGCACTGCAGGGTGGGGGGGGGGGCAGATATAACATGTGCAGAGAGAGTTAGATTTGGGTGCGGTGTGTTCAATCTGCAATCTAAATTGCAGTGTAAAAATAGAGCAGCCAGTATTTACCCTGCACAGAAACAAAATAACCCACCCAAATCTAACTCTTTCTGCAAATGTTATATCTGCCTCCCCTGCAGTGCACATGGTTTTGCCCAACTGCTAAAAAATTTCCTGCTGCGATCAACTCAGAATGACCCCCTCTGTATCTGGCGGGAACGTTAGTCCTGGTATGTGCAGCCTTGGGTTTTGTGATGTCCTGTCAGTCTGTCTTGTTCTTGTAGATGGGGGCAGCTCAGTCTATGGCTGCGGGATCTGTACAGTCTAACCCTCAGGGCTTCTTATCCAAGCAGCCTGGTGCTCTGCCCGTTACACAGAGCGTGGCGCAGCAGGTAAACATTCAGAGTAGCCAGTCAGCTGTTTATTTGTCCGGGATACATTCTTGCAACCAGAACATCAAGGTTTTATTTTCCCTTTACTCTTCCTCCAGATGCCAGGACAGCAGGTAGCCCCAGGCATGCCGTCTGTGAACCAGGTTGCTATGATGGATGAACAGCAGAGGTCGCAGAACCTGGTGAGCTTCTACAGCGACGTTCATGACCTGTATTGCTTTGTTTTACATACAGCGTCGTGTTCTTGGGTCAGTGGAACACATCTACCCTGACTGTATATAGAACCCAGGTCCTTTAGAAACTCTCAGCGCTGTCAATGCTACACGAATATGATTACATTCAGGATTTATCTGTATTTAATTCTTCCACCTCCACAATCCAAATCAAATTTCCAGATATATTAAAAACAAAGTCTATTTTATTCTTAAAAACTTCTTGTATCAAATCCAATACATAGCGTTCCAACAGTTTTGTGCATCAACAGAGATAATATTTGGAATTGCCTCACCGGACTCTCTAGACGCTGATTCATGCGGTGTTTCTTTTCCGTCTGGGATCGGTGCTGCCATGAGTAAGACCCTGCACGGTAGAAACGCGTCGGCGGCTGGAGTGGATATGGTCACTATCGTTTTTAAGATTGAAAAGCTTTCTACATACTAGCGGGCCAACGGTGGGGAGGACCGAGAGGAACAGTAAACGTATACCGGGAGACGACCAGCGGTGAGAGTGATCCCATGCTTATACACCTGTGAATACTTGTAAGGTGTCGGGATATAGCAATCAACTACAGCTACATCCAGGAGGTCAGGCGCCTTGCTGGCAGCACCGATCCCAGACGGATAAGAAACACCGCATGAATCGGCGTCTAGAGAGTCCGGTGAGGCAATTCCAAATTTCTCTATCGTCCTAGTGGATGCTGGGGTTCCTGAAAGGACCATGGGGAATAGCGGCTCCGCAGGAGACAGGGCACAAAAAGTAAAGCTTTAGGATCAGGTGGTGTGCACTGGCTCCTCCCCCTATGACCCTCCTCCAAGCCTCAGTTAGATTTTTGTGCCCGGCCGAGAAGGGTGCAATCTAGGTGGCTCTCCTAAAGAGCTGCTTAGAAAAGTTTAGCTTAGGTTTTTTATTTTACAGTGAGTCCTGCTGGCAACAGGATCACTGCAACGAGGGACTTAGGGGAGAAGAAGTGAACTCACCTGCGTGCAGGATGGATTGGCTTCTTGGCTACTGGACATTAGCTCCAGAGGGACGATCACAGGTACAGCCTGGATGGTCACCGGAGCCTCGCCGCCGGCCCCCTTGCAGATGCTGAAACGAGAAGAGGTCCAGAATCGGCGGCAGAAGACTCCTCAGTCTTCTTAAGGTAGCGCACAGCACTGCAGCTGTGCGCCATTTTCCTCTCAGCACACTTCACACGGCAGTCACTGAGGGTGCAGGGCGCTGGGAGGGGGGCGCCCTGGGAGGCAAATGAAAACCTTTTTTTGGCTAAAAATACCTCACATATAGCCTCCGGGGGCTATATGGAGATATTTAACCCCTGCCAGAATCCGTTAAGAGCGGGAGACGAGGCCGCCGAAAAAGGGGCGGGGCCTATCTCCTCAGCACACAGCGCCATTTTCCCTCACAGAAAGGCTGGAGGGAAGGCTCCCAGGCTCTCCCCTGCACTGCACTACAGAAACAGGGTTAAAACAGAGAGGGGGGGCACTAATTTGGCGTTAGAAATATATAAAAGATGCTATAAGGGAAAACACTTATATAAGGTTGTCCCTATATAATTATAGCGTTTTTGGTGTGTGCTGGCAAACTCTCCCTCTGTCTCTCCAAAGGGCTAGTGGGTCCTGTCCTCTATCAGAGCATTCCCTGTGTGTGTGCTGTGTGTCGGTACGTGTGTGTCGACATGTATGAGGACGATGTTGGTGAGGAGGCGGAGCAATTGCCTGTAATGGTGATGTCACTCTCTAGGGAGTCGACACCGGAATGGATGGCTTATTTAGGGAATTACGTGATAATGTCAACACGCTGCAAGGTCGGTTGACGACATGAGACGGCCGACAAACAATTAGTACCGGTCCAGACGTCTCAGAAACACCGTCAGGGGTTTTAAAACGCCCGTTTACTTTAGTCGGTCGACACAGACACAGACACGGACACTGAATCCAGTGTCGACGGTGAATAAACAAACGTATTCCTTATTAGGGCCACACGTTAAGGGCAATGAAGGAGGTGTTACATATTTCTGATACTACAAGTACCACAAAAGAGGGTATTATGTGGGATGTGAAAAAACTACCGTAGTTTTTCCTGAATCAGATAAATTAAATGAAGTGTGTGATGATACGTGGGTTCCCCCCGATAGAAAATATGGGCGGTATACCCTTTCCCGCCAGAAGTTAGGGCGCGTTGGGAAACACCCCTTAGGGTGGATAAGGCGCTCACACGCTTATCAAAACAAGTGGCGGTACCGTCTATAGATAGGGCCGTCCTCAAGGAGCCAGCTGACAGGAGGCTGGAAAAATATCATAAAAAGTATATACACACATACGGGTGTTATACTGCGACCAGCGATCGCCTCAGCCTGGATGTGCAGAGCTGGGGTGGCTTGGTCGGATTCCCTGACTAAAAATATTGATACCCTTGACAGGGACAGTATTTTATTGACTATAGAGCATTTAAAGGATGTATTTCTATATATGCGAGATGCACAGAGGGATATTTGCACTCTGGCATCAAGAGTAAGTGCGATGTCCATATCTGCCAGAAGATGTTTATGGACACGACAGTGGTCAGGTGATGCAGATTCCAAACGGCACAAAGGTGTATTGCCGTATAAAGGAAGAGGAGTTATTTGGGGTCGGTCCATCGGACCTGGTGGCCAGGGCAACTGCTGGAAAATCCACCGTTTTTACCCTAAGTCACATCTCTGCAGAAAAAGACACCGTCTTTTCAGCTTCAGTCCTTTCGTCCCTATAAGAGTCATATCTGCCCAGGGATAGAGGAAAGGGAAGAAGACTGCAGCAGGCAGCCCATTCCCAGGAACAGAAGCGTTCCACCGCTTCTGACAAGCTCTCAGCATGACGCTGAGACCGTACAGGACCCCTGGATCCTACAAGTAGTATCCCAGGGGTACAGATTGGAATGTCGAGACGTTTCCCCTGCGCAGGCTCCTGAAGTCTGCTTTACCAAGGTCTCCCTCCGACAAGGAGGCAGTATGGGAAAAAATTTCACGAGCTGTATTCCCAGCAGGTGATAATTAAATTACCCCTCCTACAACAAGAAAAGGGGTATTATTCCACACTATATTGTGGTACTGAAGCCAGAAGGCTAGGTGAGACCTATTCTAAATCTAAAAAAAAAAATTTTGAACACTTACAAAGGTTCAAATCAAGATGGAGTCACTCAGAGCAGTGATAACGAACCGGGAAGAAGGGGACTATCTGGTGTCCCGAGACATCAGGGATGCTTACCTCCATGTCCCAAATTTGCCCTTATCACTAAGGGTACCTCAGGTTCGTGGTACAGAACTGTCACTATCAGTTTCTGACGCTGCCGTTTGGATTGTCTACGGCACCCCGGGTCTTTACCAAGGTAATGGCCGAAATGATGGTTCTTCTTCGAAGAAAAGGCGTCTTAATTATCCCTTACTTGGACGATCTCCTGATAAGGGCAAAGTCCAGGAGGTCGGAGTTGGAGGTCGGAGTAGCACTATCTCGGATACTGTTACAACAGCAGGGGTGGATTCTAAATATTCCAAAATCGCAGCTGATCCCGACAACAAGTCTCCTGTGCTTAGGGATGATTCTGGACACAGTCCAGAAAAAGGTGTTTCTCCCGGAAGAGAAAGCCAGGGAGTTATCCGAGCTAGTCAGGAACCTCCTAAAATCAGTGCATCATTGCACAAGGGCCATGGTAAAAAAATGGTGACTTCCTTCGAAGCAATTCCAGTCGGCAGATTTCATGCAAGAACTTTTCAGTGGGATCTGCTGGACAAATGGTCCGGATCGCATCTTCAGATGCATCAGCGGATAACCCTATATCCAAGGACAAGGGTGTCTCTCCTGTGGTGGTTACAGAGTGCTCATCTTCTAGAGGGCCGCAGATTCGGCATTCAGTTTTGGATGTTGGTGACCACGGAGGCCAGCCCGAGAGGCTGGGGAGCAGTCACACAAGGAAAAAATTTCCAGGGAGTGTGATCAAGTCTGGAGATTTTTCTCCACATAAATATAGCTAAGGGTAAATTTATAATGCTCTAAGCTTAGCAAGACCTCTGCTTCAAGGTCAGCCGGTATTGATCCGGTGGGATAAAACATCACGGCAGTCGCCCACGTAAATAGACAGGGCGGCACAAGAAGCAGGAGGGCAGTGGCAAAAACTGCAAGGACTTTTCGCTGGGCGGAAAATCATGTGATAGCACTGTCAGCAGTGTTTCATTCCGGGAATGGAAACTGGGAAGCAGACTTCCTCAGTAGGCACGACCTCCACCCGGCAGAGTGGGAACTTCATGGGGAAGTTTTCCACATAATTGTAAACCGTTGGGAATTACCAAAGGTGGACATGATGGCGTCCCGTCTGAACAAAAAACGGGACAGGTATTGCGCCAGGTTAAGAGACCCTCAGGCAATAGCTGTGGACGTTCTGGTAACACCGTGGGTGTACCAGTCGGTGTATGTGTTCCATCCTCTGCTTTTCATACCTAAGGTACTGAGAATTATAAGACGTAGAGGAGTAAGAACTATACTCATGGCTCCGGATTGGCCAAGAAGGACTTGGTACCCGGAACTTCAAGAGATGCTCACAGAGGACTTATGGTCTCTGCCGCTAAGAAGGGACTTGTTTCAGCAAGTACCATGTCTGTTCCAAGACTTACCGCAGCTGCGTTTGACGGCATGGCGGTGGAACGCCGGATCCTAAGGGAAAAGGCATTCAGGAAGAGGTCATTCCTACCCTGGTCAAAGCCAGAAAGGAGGTGACCGCACAACATTATCACCACATGTGGCGAAAATATGTTGCGTGGTGTGAGGCCAGGAAGGCCCCACGAAGAAATTTCAACTCGGTCGATTCCTGCATTTCTTGCAAACAGGAGTGTCTATGGGCCTCAAATTGGGGTCCATTAAGGTTCAAATTTCGGCCCTGTCGATTTTTCTTCCAGAAAGAATTGGCTTCAGTTCCTGAAGTCCAGAAGTTTGTCAAGGGAGTATTGCATATACAACCCCCTTTTGTGCCTCCAGTGGCACTGTGGGATCTCAACGTAGTTCTGGGATTCCTCAAAACACATTGGTTTAAAACCAGTCAAATCTGTGGATTTGAAGCATCTCACATGAAAAGTGACCATGCTCTTGGCCCTGGCCTGGACCA
Organism: Pseudophryne corroboree; assembly: GCF_028390025.1. Taxonomy (NCBI): domain Eukaryota; kingdom Metazoa; phylum Chordata; class Amphibia; order Anura; family Myobatrachidae; genus Pseudophryne; species Pseudophryne corroboree. The sequence goes on along the minus strand of NC_086453.1, from coordinate 56,349,056 downwards.
GGCGAGTGTCAAATTGGTGGTTTTTTCTCAAAAAAGCCATATCTGTTTGTCCATTCGGACAGGGCAGAGCTGCGGACTCGTCCCCAGTTCTCTCCCTAAGGTGGTGTCAGTGTTTCACCTGAACCAGCTTATTGTGGTGCCTTGCACCTACTAGGGACTTGGAGGACTCCAAGTTGCTAGATGTTGTCAGGGCCCTGAAAATATGTTTCTCTATCGTCCTAGTGGATGCTGGGGTTCCTGAAAGGACCATGGGGAATAGCGGCTCCGCAGGAGACAGGGCACAAAAAGTAAAGCTTTTCCAGATCAGGTGGTGTGCACTGGCTCCTCCCCCTATGACCCTCCTCCAGACTCCTGTTAGATTTTTGTGCCCGGCCGAGAAGGGTGCAATCTAGGTGGCTCTCCTAAAGAGCTGCTTAGAAAAAGTTTAGCTAGGTTTTTTATTTTACAGTGATTCCTGCTGGCAACAGGATCACTGCAGCGAGGGACTGAGGGGAGAAGGAGTCAACTCACCTGCGTGCAGGATGGATTGGCTTCTTGGCTACTGGACATCAAGCTCCAGAGGGACGATCACAGGTACAGCCTGGATGGTCACCGGAGCCGCGCCGCCGGCCCCCTTGCAGATGCTGAAGTCAGAAGAGGTCCAGAATCGGCGGCTGAAGACTCCTGCAGTCTTCTAAAGGTAGCGCACAGCACTGCAGCTGTGCGCCATTTTCCTCTCAGCACACTTCACACGGCAGTCACTGAGGGTGCAGGGCGCTGGGAGGGGGGCGCCCTGGGAGGCAAATGTAACCTATATAAAGGCTAAAAATACCTCACATATAGCCCCCAGAGGCTATATGGAGATATTTAACCCCTGCCTGATTTCTCTAAATAGCGGGAGACGAGCCCGCCAGAAAAGGGGCGGGGCCTATCTCCTCAGCACACGGCGCCATTTCCTCTCACAGCTCCGCTGGTCAGGACGGCTCCCAAGTCTCTCCCCTGCACTGCACTACAGAAACAGGGTAAAACAGAGAGGGGGGGCAAATTTATGGCGATATTTTGATATAACAAAGCAGCTATAAGGGTGCACTTATTATAAGGCTATCCCTGATATATATATATATAGCGCTTTTGGTGTGTGCTGGCAAACTCTCCCTCTGTCTCCCCAAAGGGCTAGTGGGTCCTGTCTTCGTTAGGAGCATTCCCTGTGTGTCTGCTGTGTGTCGGTACGTGTGTGTCGACATGTATGAGGACGATATTGGCGTGGAGGCGGAGCAATTGCCAAATATGAGGATGTCACCCCCTAGGGAGTCGACACCAGAATGGATGCCTTTATTTATGGAACTACGGGATAGTGTCAACACGCTAAAGCAGTCGTTTGACGACATGAGACGGCCGGACAATCAATTAGTGCCTGTCCAGGCGACTCAAACACCGTCAGGGGCTGTGAAACGCCCTTTGCCTCAGTCGGTCGACACAGACCCAGACACAGGCGATGACTCCAGTGGTGACGGTGATGAATCAACCGTATTTTCCAGTAGGGCCACACGTTATATGATTTTGGCAATGAAGGAGGCGTTACATTTAGCTGATACTACAGGTACCACTAAACAGGGTATTATGTGGGGTGTGAAAAAACTACCTATAGTTTTTCCTGAATCAGAAGAACTAAATGACGTGTGTAATGAAGCGTGGGTTGCCCCTGATAAAAAGCTGATAATTTCAAAGAAATTACTGGCATTATACCCTTTCCCGCCAGAGGTTAGGGAGCGCTGGGAAACACCTCCTAGGGTGGACAAGGCGCTAACACGCTTATCTAAACAAGTGGCGTTACCCTCTCCTGAGACGGCCGCACTTAAAGATCCATCAGATAGGAGGATGGAAAATATCCAAAAAAGTATATACACACATGCAGGTGTTATACTACGACCAGCTATAGCGACTGCCTGGATGTGCAGTGCTGGGGTAGTTTGGTCAGAGTCCCTGATTGAAAATATTGATACCCTGGACAGGGACAATATTTTACTGTCGTTAGAACAAATAAAGGATGCATTTCTTTATATGCGTGATGCACAGAGGGATATCTGCACACTGGCATCACGGGTAAGTGCTATGTCCATTTCGGCCAGAAGAGCTTTATGGACGCGACAGTGGACAGGCGATGCGGATTCAAAACGGCATATGGAAGTTTTGCAGTATAAAGGGGAGGAGTTATTTGGAGTCGGTCTATCAGATTTGGTGGCCACGGCTACAGCCGGGAAATCCACCTTTCTACCTCAAGTCACTCCCCAACAGAAAAAGGCACCGACCTTTCAACCGCAGCCCTTTCGTTCCTTTAAAAATAAGAGAGCAAAGGGCTATTCATATCTGCCACGAGGCAGAGGTCGAGGGAAGAGACAGCAACAGGCAGCTCCTTCCCAGGATCAGAAGCCCTCCCCGGCTTCTACAAAAGCCTCAGCATGACGCTGGGGCTTCTCAAGCGGACTCGGGGACGGTGGGGGGTCGTCTCAAAAATTACAGCGCGCAGTGGGCTCACTCGCAAGTAGATCCCTGGATCCTGCAGATAATATCTCAGGGGTACAGGTTGGAATTAGAGACAGATCCACCTCGCCGTTTCCTGAAGTCTGCTTTACCAACGTCCCCCTCCGAAAGGGAGACGGTTTTGGAAGCCATTCACAAGCTGTACTCTCAGCAGGTGATAGTCAAGGTACCTCTTCTGCAACAAGGGAAGGGGTATTATTCCACTCTTTTTGTGGTACCGAAGCCGGATGGCTCGGTAAGGCCTATTCTAAATCTGAAGTCCTTGAACCTGTACATAAAGAAGTTCAAGTTCAAGATGGAGTCACTCAGAGCAGTGATAGCGAACCTGGAAGAGGGGGACTTTATGGTATCCTTGGACATCAAGGATGCGTATCTCCACGTTCCAATTTACCCCTCACACCAGGGGTACCTCAGGTTCGTTGTACAAAACTGTCACTATCGGTTTCAGACGCTGCCGTTCGGATTGTCCACGGCACCTCGGGTCTTTACAAAGGTAATGGCCGAGATGATGATTCTTCTTCGAAGAAAAGGCGTATTAATTATCCCATACTTGGACGATCTCCTAATAAGGGCAAGGTCCAGAGAACAGCTAGAGATGGGATTAGCACTGTCTCAAGAAGTGCTAAAACAGCACGGGTGGATTCTGAATATTCCAAAATCCCAGTTAATGCCGACAACTCGTCTGCTGTTCCTAGGGATGATTCTGGACACGGTTCAGAAAAAGGTTTTTCTCCCGGAGGAAAAAGCCAAGGAGTTATCCGAGCTTGTCAGGAACCTCCTAAAACCAGGAAAGGTGTCTGTACATCAATGCACAAGAGTCCTGGGAAAAATGGTGGCTTCTTACGAAGCAATTCCATTCGGCAGATTCCACGCAAGAATTTTCCAAAGGGATCTGTTGGACAAATGGTCAGGGTCGCATCTTCAGATGCACCTACGGATAACCCTGTCTCCAAGGACAAGGGTGTCTCTTCTGTGGTGGTTGCAGAGTCCTCATCTATTGGAGGGCCGCAGATTCGGCATACAGGATTGGATCCTGGTGACCACGGACGCCAGCCTGAGAGGCTGGGGAGCAGTCACACAAGGAAGAAACTTCCAGGGAGTATGGACGAGCCTGGAAACGTCTCTTCACATAAACATTCTGGAACTAAGAGCAATATACAATGCTCTAAGCCAGGCAGAACCTCTGCTTCAAGGAAAACCGGTGTTGATCCAGTCGGACAACATCACGGCAGTCGCCCATGTGAACAGACAGGGCGGCACAAGAAGCAGGAGTGCAATGGCAGAAGCTGCAAGGATTCTTCGCTGGGCAGAGAATCATGTGATAGCACTGTCAGCAGTGTTCATCCCGGGAGTGGACAACTGGGAAGCAGACTTCCTCAGCAGACACGATCTTCACCCGGGAGAGTGGGGACTTCATCCAGAAGTCTTCCACATGCTGGTAACCCGTTGGGAAAGACCAATGGTGGACATGATGGCGTCTCGCCTCAACAAAAAACTGGACAGGTATTGCGCCAGGTCAAGAGATCCGCAGGCAATAGCTGTGGACGCGTTGGTAACGCCTTGGGTGTACCAGTCGGTGTATGTGTTTCCTCCTCTGCCTCTCATACCAAAAGTATTGAGAATTATACGGCAAAGAGGCGTGAGAACGATACTAGTGGTTCCGGATTGGCCAAGAAGGACTTGGTACCCGGAACTTCAAGAGATGATCACGGAAGATCCGTGGCCTCTACCTCTAAGGAGGGACTTGCTTCAGCAGGGTCCCTGTCTGTTTCAAGACTTACCGCGGCTGCGTTTGACGGCATGGCGGTTGAACGCCGGATCCTAAAGGAAAAAGGCATGCCGGAAGAAGTCATTCCTACTTTGATTAAAGCAAGGAAGGAAGTAACCGTGCAACATTATCACCGAATTTGGCGAAAATATGTTGCGTGGTGCGAAGATCGGAGTGCTCCGACGGAGGAATTTCAACTGGGTCGATTCCTACATTTCCTGCAATCAGGATTGTCTATGGGTCTCAAATTGGGATCTATTAAGGTTCAAATTTCGGCCCTGTCGATTTTCTTTCAAAAAGAATTGGCTTCAGTCCCTGAAGTCCAGACCTTTGTTAAGGGAGTGCTGCATATACAGCCTCCTGTGGTGCCTCCAGTGGCACCGTGGGATCTCAATGTGGTTTTGGACTTCCTAAAATCTCATTGGTTTGAACCACTAAAAAAGGTGGATTTGAAATATCTCACATGGAAAGTGACCATGCTTCTAGCCCTGGCTTCGGCCAGGAGAGTGTCAGAACTGGCAGCTTTATCTTACAAAAGCCCATATCTGATTTTCCATTCGGACAGGGCAGAACTGCGGACTCGTCCGCATTTTCTCCCTAAGGTGGTGTCAGCATTTCATCTGAACCAGCCTATTGTAGTGCCTGCGGCTACAAGTGACTTGGAGGACTCCAAGTTACTGGACGTTGTCAGAGCATTAAAAATATATATTGCAAGGACAGCTGGAGTCAGAAAATCTGACTCGTTGTTTATATTGTATGCACCCAACAAGATGGGTGCTCCTGCGTCTAAGCAGACGATTGCTCGTTGGATCTGTAGCACAATCCAACTTGCACATTCTGTGGCAGGCCTGCCACAGCCTAAATCTGTAAAGGCCCACTCCACAAGGAAGGTGGGCTCATCTTGGGCGGCTGCCCGAGGGGTCTCGGCATTACAACTCTGCCGAGCAGCTACGTGGTCAGGGGAGAACACGTTTGTAAAATTTTACAAATTTGATACTCTGGCTAAGGAGGACCTGGAGTTCTCTCATTCGGTGCTGCAGAGTCATCCGCACTCTCCCGCCCGTTTGGGAGCTTTGGTATAATCCCCATGGTCCTTTCAGGAACCCCAGCATCCACTAGGACGATAGAGAAAATAAGATTTTACTTACCGATAAATCTATTTCTCGGAGTCCGTAGTGGATGCTGGGCGCCCATCCCAAGTGCGGATTATCTGCAATAATTGTACATAGTTATTGTTAACTAATTCGGGTTATTGTTGAAGGAAGCCATCTTTCAGAGGCTCCGCTGTTATCATACTGTTAACTGGGTTTAGATCACAAGTTGTACGGTGTGATTGGTGTGGCTGGTATGAGTCTTACCCGGGATTCAAAATCCTCCCTTATTGTGTACGCTCGTCCGGGCACAGTACCTAACTGGAGTCTGGAGGAGGGTCATAGGGGGAGGAGCCAGTGCACACCACCTGATCTGGAAAAGCTTTACTTTTTGTGCCCTGTCTCCTGCGGAGCCGCTATTCCCCATGGTCCTTTCAGGAACCCCAGCATCCACTACGGACTCCGAGAAATAGATTTATCGGTAAGTAAAATCTTATTTTCCAGGACGGCTGGAGTCAGGAAAACTGACTTGCTGTTATCCTGTATGCACCCAAAAAACTGGGTGCTCTTGCTTCTAAGCAGACGATTGCTAGTTGGATGTGTAATACAATTCAGCTTGCACATTCTGTGGCAGGCCTGCCACAGCCAAAATATGTAAATGCCCATTCCACAAGGAAGGTGGGCTCATCTTGGGCGGCTGCCCGAGGGGTCTCGGCTTTACAACTTTGCCGAGCGGCTATTTAGTCAGGGGCAAACACGTTTGTAAAATCCTACAAATTTGATACCCTGGCTAAGGAGGACCTGGAGTTCTCTCATTCGGTGCTGCAGAGTCATCCGCACTCTCCCGCCCGTTTGGGAGCTTTGGTATTATCCCCATGGTCCTTTCAGGAACCCCAGCATCCACTAGGACGATAGAGAAAATAAGAATTTACTTACCGATAATTCTATTTCTCGGAGTCCGTAGTGGATGCTGGGCGCCCATCCCAAGTGCGGATTATCTGCATTACTTGTACATAGTTACAAAAATCGGGTTATTATTGTTGTGAGCCATCTTTTCAGAGGCTCCGCTGTTATCATACTGTTAACTGGGTTCAGATCACAGGTTGTACAGTGTGATTGGTGTGGCTGGTATGAGTCTTACCCGGGATTCATAAATCCTTCCTTATTGTGTACGCTCGTCCGGGCATAGTATCCTAACTGAGGCTTGGAGGAGGGTCATAGGGGGAGGAGCCAGTGCACCACCTGATCCTAAAGCTTTACTTTTTGTGCCCTGTCTCCTGCGGAGCCGCTATTCCCCATGGTCCTTTCAGGAACCCCAGCATCCACTACGGACTCCGAGAAATAGAATTATCGGTAAGTAAATTCTTATTATTATCTCTGTTGATGCACAAAACTGTTGGAACGCTATGTATTGGATTTGATACAAGAAGTTTTTAAGAATAAAATAGACATTTGATTTGGATTGTGGAGGTGGAAGAATTAAATACAGATAAATCCTGAATTTAATCATATTCGTGTAGCATTGACAGCGCTGAGAGTTTCTAAAGGACCTGGGTTCTATATACAATTTGTACGGCTGATAGGCTGATCAGCATTACCTTATAAGAGACACAGCTGCAGTCATACAGCGTTTTGGAGAGGATTCTCATACTTTTACATCTACCCTGACACTTCTGTGTATGTGGAAGAGACAGTGATTTCCTGACATCCTGTGTATGTATATGTGGCGGGATGGACTTATCCTGCCAACCATCTGTCCTGTCTCGGGTGTTCCATTTTACCGTCTATAACCCGCCATACGAGCCCACACCTACTAGTGTCATTTGGTCACTAGACAACTGCAAATGCCAGCTGTGCATTCGTTGTCGCCACCAGGCTCCTTCACGTAATAGTGTACCCCGCAAGGGGTTTAGTATAGCTGCTGCAGCACCTCTTTGTTGGCGACCATGGTTTATTCATCAGTCAGCTTATTATGTTGGTCGTGACTGAGAATAGGAGGTAGAGCGTTGACTCTGAATGCTGTGTCAACCTTTTGTACTTATTTACCTTTTGTTGTGTCGACTCAATGACCTTTTGACCCAGTCAACTTAGTGCATGTCGGCTATATGGGGTCAACCTATTGACTGTCGACCTATTTCTGGCCGACCCAGTTATCCTCACCCGTTGTCTCAACTATAGGCAGTATCCTATTAGCAGCTGTACTTTTACCACTGCTAATAGGATCACAGGGGGCAATACTATTAGCCCCAATGACGACACTCATCGAGGGTTGCACCCAAAGCATAATCCCTGATAAGCAGGTTCCGCGATAACACGAGATCAGGGACTTATCCGCGATCCCATGCGTTTTCATGTGTTAGAAACAACCATCAGTCATCAACTGTGATAACGCCCGTTTTTAACGCCCAAAATCGCATCATGGCTAATAGGATACCGCCCTATGTAGCTGCTAGTCCCCCGTCCCATTTGTTCATAGCAGCAGCTGCCTTCCTTATCAGCGTGCATTTGAACCAGCCCTATTCTTGGTGCAGAAGATCCTTAGGAAATCAAACTGAGCTCTGAGTACGGTCACCTCTGCGTAGCACCCAACCCCATCTGTGTATCCACAACACTTGCTCGAAACACTTGGCCTACGAGCCAGCGCCGTTACGCCCATTCAGCCACAAGTTGAGATACTACTGAAATGCATACAACTCTGTATCACCCATACCTTCACAAAGTTGTGTGTGTGTGGCCTGGAGGGGTGAGCTGTGCCAAAAATCACAAGACCCGTCCATTGACCATGGTTCAAGAGCTCGCATTCCGGTTGGTATCTCTGATGGTGGAATCATGTCATGTGTTAGTCTTAAGGAACGTCTGATCTTGTTTGATTGTAAGGAGGAGCAGACATTCTTTCTACTAACCATAATACTTTAATGTCTCCTTCCAGTTACATATCAGGGTGCAAAAACAGCCTCCTCAGGCTAACACCCAGCCATCACAGCAGGCAGCACAGGCTGCCGTCCAAACACCAGGACAGCCACAGAATCCACAGGCGGGAGCGATGTTAAGGCCTCAGAATCCCGGTGCCAACCCCCAGCTCCGAAACCTACTGCTCAGTCAGCAGCCGGTGAGTATTGCTGTCCATATGATGTTATTGCACCGCTCAGATCCTTACTCCCGGCCTGTACGTGTCAGGTTTGCAGACCTATGTTTCCACCCAGCTGTCCTGCCTCCCTCATACACTGTAATACATAGCACCATGCAGGGGTAGGCTCCATTGAAATGTGGTATGACACATGGCACAGTACAGTGAATCAACAATAGAAGCATGGATTTGCAGACTTGCGTCTCCGTGTTGCTTTATCTAATGTCTGCACACTGTGCCCTACATCATGGTCAGAGAGAGCAGCTTGGGCTGAGCAGTAAAAATAATGAGTGAAATGAGCATGACCAGTAATAATGATTAGCATTAGTTTATGATAAATAAAGCTGCATTTAATTCAGGTTGTTGGAATGACTGGTGGGGGGGGGGGGGGGTGTTGCAGCATGGCACCCGATTGCATTGTGACTTAAAGGTGACGAGGGTAAAGTGTTTCCAATTAGTAACGTGTGTTGTGTTTTACAGCCGCAGGCCAACGTTCCCCAGTCCCAGCAGCCCTTGCACCACTTGCAGCAGGCAGCGCAGGGTATGCTACCACACCAAGCATTGGGGCAGCAGATGCAGCACCAGGCCCCCGGACAGCCACAGCTGCAGATTCCAGGACAGTCCCTTATGCACCAGGCCCCGGCCCAACAGTGGGGCAATCAAATGGCCCAGCGGGCACCTATGCCGGGTAAGCTAGAGACTGCGATTGTTGTTTTACAGAAAAGACTGACCTGTCTGCCTGGGGGTCTCTGACTGTTATTGTCCATGTGCTGACTCATAGGTTGTGTTCATACCGTAGAGTCCTGTGTGTGAGCCATTGATTATTTATAATCTCTCTTTGCCATCTCAGGAGTGATGATGAACACTGGGCCACGTGGGCCTGTGCCCCAATCAGGACTGCAGCAAGGGCAGGTCCAAAGCGTCATGGAAGATGATATCTTAATGGACCTCATCTGAAGATAAGGCAGATGTCCCATGTACTTCCCTTCCATCAGAGAAACCTTGGTATTGTACAGACACATCTACCAGACCCCTGCACTCCATACTGTGGTTCATATTTCCCTCTGTATAATCCCTAATCTGCTTTTTAGTGCCTAGAGATAACTCACTGACTAAGTATCTGTGCACTTCCTTCACCTTCCACCAGGTGGAACCCTCAGCCGGTTATTTTCTGGTAACCATGACACAATGGCATCAATCAACTTTTCTGGCATGTTTTTATGATTACATGACTAAAAAAAAGCTCTTAGGAGAAAGTAGCATTTTGTTTCCCTCTGATACTAAGCAAACACTGTGTTATATAGTAAATAAATATTTTAGAATATACTTTGTGGGTTTTCTTTTTTCTTTTGTGTTGCTTTTTCTGTTATGTTTGTTGTGTTACATAATATAACGGACAACTTGAAGGCATTTCCACCTTTTTAAAAACCTGTTTTGTTAAATAACCTGATTTACTATTAATAGTACCCTTGTAGCTATCCCTCCGTGTAACACTCCTCATTTTCTGTGCTTACCAGGTGTAACGGCACTTATATACAAGGGACATCCTTTTCTTGTTTTAATGAAAACATAAATATAATTAGTTTAAGCATTTGACAAAATACAGGTGTGACTCTCTATAATGACACTTTCTATATTGGTATTTACAGAAACTGATCTTCCTTGTTGCCCCACATTCCCAGCACTGCTCGGCAAATCCCTAGCTGCCTCCCCAAGCCCTCAGGAATCCAATTCAGTTACCATCCGCCACCATGCCTCAACAAGAACATTGCTAAATTTCCAATCTCCTCTCCAAATACTTCACTCCATGCCCTCAGTGATCTTCCTCTGGCCCGCTTTTAGCCTCTGCGATAACCTCTTCTCCTGTGCTACAATTTACTTACACCATTCCCTACTATGGATAGTCCGTCTCTCCCAGGGTTCAAATTGTGACGTACAGTACGCTCTGAAGAAACCTCTCTAAAGGGCCCTACACATTGACCGATCCGCCGCCGAGCTGCTCGACGGCGGATACGGGCGACCAGGCGGCGGGGGGCAGTGATGGGGGGAGTGAAGTTACTTCACTCCCCCGTCACATGGCTCCATAGAAGTGCAGGCAAATATGGACGACATCGTCCATATTGGCCTGCATGCACAGCCGACGGGGCACCAGCGATGAACGAGCGCGGAGCCGTGCATCGTTCAACGCTAGTGCCTCCACACTCAAAGATATGAACGGTATCTATATCGCCCAGTGTGTGGGGCCTATTAGTACCAACCCTGGTCTGCTATACTTCCTGTTCTGGTACATCATTGCTACTTCTCCCAGACTATAACCCGAGCCACACTTCCCGCCCCTCTTATGTCAGCTCTGCCCTCCTTGCGCTAGATTGTAATCTCTCGCGTGAGCAGGGCCCTCCCTACCCATAGTTACCACATATGTCCCTACATTGTATTTTATTATTTTCTGATCTTTACCACTATCCAGCGCTGCAGAGCACTGTGAACTTATCACAGACCTGCAGTATGCAGGAATGCCGCCATAGTAGTCCAAGAATAATCCAACATGTCTGCCTGTGTTCTGTTTGCAGCGCCTGCCAGTGCTCTGATTGCATCAGAGGCAAATTAAAGGTCATTGTTCTTTGTTAAAAGGATTTGGTATTCATTCAGATCCTAAATTAAAGCTTTGGAGCATCCCTACTTTTCATGTGTGGGAATGATGTTAGGTGCTATAACTAGGTAAAACATTGGCAACGTGTTCATGATTTCAAAACACTCAGCCAGATTGTGTAGATAAATGTTGTTTAATGTGCTGCCCACTGCTACAGCAATTCCTATCAAATAGAAAAAAAACACACATTCCGTTTCCCCCTGGGAAGAGTTCCTCCTAAGGCATTGGGTATGATTTATTAAACAAGACCTGCACACTCACACACGGCTATACTGTATCGTCCACAGAGCGGTGAAACGCGCTGGGTATTACGGTGGTCCAAGCCAGGCAGGGGATGGTTCCTGAGATCTGTCTGAATTGTTTAGCAAGTATCGGAGGGCAAAGTATATCTTACTTCAGTGATATCACTTCAGTTATAGTAAAATGGTAACATGGCAGTACGGATTATCCCAACAAGCAGTGGTGTTCCCTATTTATGACAGTCAGGAAGAACCAGTTTTTTAGTTGGGGGTAAAGGGCATTTGCCCCCAGGGTTTAGGAGTTCACAATATTCCTGTAAAAGTTCCATACTGTTATAACTTTATTTGGCATCCAGACGAATGTTGTCGGCCCCAGCTTTGTCTTCCGGCCCTGTTCATTTCTAAGCCCGGCAGGCAGGCTGTGTGGATGATGGGTTTGTCTGATTCACACTATCCCTGTAGGGCTGATTGTCACATACTGGTTTCCAGCAACAGTTCTCTATCCAGAAATAACTTCAACGTAGTTAGCAGGGTACAGGCCCACTTGGCCGTGATCTGTCACCCCTTTACACCAGCCCTGTTCATCCTCCTCTTCTATCTTTGTCAGCTCGTCACCTGGTTACAAGAGCACAGTTAGACGGAGTGCAATGCTTTATCAATGGGAAGCAGAACAGGGCAGACAGGAGGTCCCTTTAGAGAAGGGTCTATAATGTAAGTCCAGCCAAACTCTGTATAAAACTCTGGAGAGAATGGCGTACATTTTACTTGGTTACTGTAAACTGGATAATTACTGTATGTCTATTCATATAATATAGATACTGTATTGCTGCTGTTCCCACCATTAATATCAGGACCTAAAATAAAATCTCATTATTTACAAAGGCTGAATAAATGTCATTGCCATACTCTGATTCATTGTTAAAAGGTTTCTCAAAGGCCACAAATTTTTAAAGTTGCCCCCATGGTTTATATGAAGGTAAACACTCATCTTATTGGGCTGGTCACCTGCTGTTCCCCTCGGCTTCCCTCTGCACTTCCTGCTCTGAGCGGAATGGGACATTGCTACATAATGCAGCTCGCAGCCTTTCAATCCACCCGTAGTGTTCTCTTTATTACTTTTTTTTTTTTTTTTTTTCCGCCACATTTACTAAGGGGTATATTCAATTGAAGACGGATCCATTCCGACATTCATTTGTCGGAATGGATCCGACCTGGCCTATTCAATGGACATCTCAATTCGACTTTTACAAAAGTCGAACTGAGATGCAGGGGGTGGGGGGGAGACGGGGGAGAGAGCAGCACTACAGCAGCAGCTATATCCCCCTCTATACATACATACGGGGGAGAGCAGCACTACAGCAGCAGCTATATCCCCCTCTATACATACATACGGGGGAGAGCAGCACTACAGCAGCAGCTATATCCCCCTCTATACATACATACGGGGGAGAGCAGCACTACAGCAGCAGCTATATCCCCCTCTATACATACATACGGGGGAGAGCAGCACTACAGCAGCAGCTATATATGTAGCGCTGCTCTCCCCCATCCCTCCTGTCTCACAGCCGCCGCTGCTCCCCGTCTCCCCCTCTCTCACAGCCGCCGCTCACGGAAGCGTCCACCCGGCTCCAGCAAGCGAGGTCTCGCTTGCTGGAGCTGGGTGGACGCTGCTGTGAGCGGCGGCTGTCCTTTAGCGCTGCTCACCCCGTCCCCGCCCCGGCTCTCCCCGTCGGCGCTGCTGTCCCCATCTCATTCTACGTTTTTTTAAAGTTGAACTGAGATGGTCAAAAAGTGGGCCAAAACCTGTCGGTTTTGGCCCAGTTTTCGACACAAGCACGCAGATCGGCAGCTATTTCGCAGATTCACGTGCTTTTCGACAAGTCGAATTCATCGACTTGTCGAAAATTTTTGTGTTATATTGAATAGGTCGAATCATGATTCGACCTTAAAAAGTTGAAAACTGGCGTCTTTTCGACAGACTGTAGCTTTTTCGACTTCAATTGAATATACCCCTAATTGTCCTATAACATTTTTGTACCTCCTGACCCGACCCTTGGAACATGAATAGTAATTCTGAGATCATAAGCATATCATATACACGGATATGTTACAACATAAAGGCAGAAGTATTTCCGGTTATGGAAGGAGCAGGTTCGTGCAGAAGCTAATTGTCCCCGGAGGGAGACCGGACACTGATCCTCATAAGACTCGTCTCTCTGATGACCTCAATTGACACTAAATTTTCACACCCACGCATATTTTTTCTAAGTGTACTTTATTTTCAAGATTTCCTATGAAGCCTGTATGGTCTCAGTGATGTATTGCCCGGGGAGGGGTTGGTAGCTGCTCACCTGCTTTAAAGCTGAGTTCATCAGACTCCTGTCCAGAATAATCATATACCGCTCGCACACGGATGCCAGGGACATTTACCGGGGCTTTGTTCATGCTGTGGACCAATCAGACTGACTGTTATTACAGGTGCTTCTAAAAACACAGCTCTTCCAGCAACAGCCCTGCTTGGTACTCCTAAGGGTTACATAGCAGATGGTAACCCAGAATATGATGCCCCTAGGCATAGGCCAAGTGAGCCGAGAGAAATCAGATTAATAGGTTCAATTTATTACAGCAAAATTATATTGTTTAAATCTGTCTTTATTTGATATCACAGAGAGAGAAATGTAAATGAGAATGAATAATGTAAACATGTTTTATAATGGGCTCCTCTCACCTGCTTTCTGTGGGGGTCACACTGTATAACTTCACCTTCTCCTCTTTTACTTTTTTCTTTTTCACGATCTGTTGCTCAAAGTGCGGGTTCCACTCCTGCAGGGAAATACGAACAGGCACAGAGTACAGAGACTGCAGAGGCACCAGACAGTGGGGAAAATAGCTGTGCATAATATGCGGAGATGTAGGGTAAACATGATAAAGGCTGGGGAAGGCCCTGCGTATAAGAGCTTACAATGTCCAGATACCCTCATGTGCGTCAGTTTAGGAAGTAGTATAAATCATACAATGTCATGGGCTGTGTATTTTAGCCATGCCTTAGTGCAACCAATGTAAGACCAGAAGCGTATATGTCCGCCTACCTGCACAGTGACTCTTCTGAAGGTCTGAACAACCAGAGCTGCATAGAGCAATTGCAACAGTGTGGAATGAGTGGTCCTAAACTACCGCTTTTGGAAACAGACATAAGGCTTATACTTTCTCTTTCATCCACTAGGGGACACTGGAGCATACTTATACATTAGGGGTGTGAAGCTTGCAACCGGAGGTGTGGCACAATCTTAAATTAGCATTGTCTGCACAGCCGGCTCCTCCCCCTTCACATCCCTCCTCCCTCAGTTTGAAAAATTGTGCCTAGGAGGAAAGAGGCACCGATGGGAGCTCCTGCTCCATGTAGAATTTTTGTTTTGTTTTTTTGTACTGAGCCCAATCCCTCCTAATTAAAAGGAGGGTGCAGGCTTTAACTAAAGACAGACTGCCCAATCCCTCCTAAATGAAAGGAGAGTGCAGGTTTGACCACAAGAAGAAAGGCTGCGTCAACCTAATAGAAGGGGGACAGAGGTCTTCAGAATGGAGAGACAAGGATACCAGTTAAAGGGATCTCCATCTCTCTACAGTATAATCCGAAGCACAGAGTCAGAATGTCTCCGGGTACTGTGAGTACTGGTGGTATTAGAAGGCCCTAGTTTACATAAGTTTATGATTTTAGTACAGGAGATCTCTATAATGTAGTCTCTCTGCACGCTGCTGCCTTCGGAGAAACTTATCTACCAGCGCAGCATTTACCCGCCCCCCTCCCGCCATGCTCCTAAGCTGCTCTTACACAGTGATACTGTGAGCGCTAAAACCCTTCCTCCACTGTCGTTTTACCTAGGGTTAATGTCCCTGCAGTGTCCCCGGTGTCCGCCGCATCATCCCAGCTCCCACTGCCGCTCGTGCAGAATACAGACGGAGGGCGCCAGGACGCTGACGAGAGTTCTTCTGCACGCTCCTTACACCGGCGCTGTAATGACTAAAAGGGACGGGACTGCTCGCAGCCGCAGCATCCCCACTCCCGGCACCGCTATTTGGATGATGCTGAGGTAAACTCCCGCGGGAGGAGTGTGGGAGACGCGACAGGACAACGGACTGAGCTTTTTCCCTTAGAAAGGGGGGGGGGGGGGGTGGAACCCGGACCGATGATTAGTGCAGCTGAGTCCGGTATGCAGTGGGAAGTGTAGTGAGTTTTTAGAGTACTGGGGGGATCGTGGTCGAGGTGCACATAACTTTTCAGTGACGGACATATTTTGATATCTAAAGGGCGCCAAGATGCTGGAAAAAAAAAAAAAGGAAAGGTATAAGCCCTCATCAGTGTGGCCAGGTTTCCTGACCAGTAAGATCAGAGGGGAAAGGGTTTTACAATAGAGTAATTGCTCCCTCTGCTGGTGGCTTGTAGGATAGGACTCTGCTGCAGAGGATTTTCCATGTGTTTTTAAACAGACTTATTATAATTAATAATTTTCAATGGATTTCTAAGGCAAAGATCCTGTGAAAATGAAGGGAACAACTGGATATCAACCCCGACCTCAGAACTGAACCACAGTTGAGTGTACAAGGCTGTTTGAACAAAAAAAAAAAAACTATATAATTTGTTTATTTTTATTTCCTTTATCTCTCAATGAATCCAGCCAAGTCAATCCAGTGTAAAATGGTTCCCATCATCCGCTACGGTATTCCGTTGCCTATGGTAGAAAGGCACTGCAAGGTATTCTGTGTGGGTGCGTTTTCAACATCAAATGCACAGACCTAGATCACTAAGACCTATTACCAACACTGTAACTCCAGTTACCTTTTCTGACATCCACCTATTTATTTATTTAGTTATACATACATAATGCCTCCAACGGATGCTGCTGACAGGTCTGACGGAGAAGGGAGCATCAGATATTATCACCCAATTCATCTCTACCTGTATCAACAGTGGGGGTTTTAGGGTGATGGTTGAATGAGTATTTATATTATTTAATTATTATTATTTATTTTTTTGTTACTAGAAAGAAGAATTGAAAATACTCTTCAGAGCTCCCAATAATTCTAGGGCTTTTCTCCTATTCTCATAGGTGAAAGTCCAGCGGAGTGGTATGTATATGTTTTATCTAAGATACATGGGACCGCAAGACTCAGTTGGGTTGCTCAAAGCGATGAGCACTACGGTTAATAGCCCTGAGGTGCGCAACAGTTTAGAATGTGCACACAACTATGGAGCCGTGGTCCGTTAAAGTTACGAAACATAACCGTGCATATATGTCAACAGTGCGTATGGGCTGCGAGCCCATCCGAAACCAGAAAGGACTTCATAGTTGAGATTACTCCATCCGCACGGGTTTAACGAGATGGCCGAAAACAGAAATGGGGACCCTTCCTACACTAGAGTAAGAGTGAGAAGAGGTTGTGGCTCTCGTAACGGAAGCCGAACCGTTACAGGCATAAAGATTGAGGTGACAATAGGCGGCCACTGAAGGCTTCCAGAATTTCCAAATACAAGGTTGACTGAAGTAGCGTATCCGAGAGTTAGCCACATATGCTTATCAGGCTACTAATGAGATTGGCATCCTGATCAGCTCGCTCAAGGGTTTCTGTGACTAACAGAATTTTGAATTCAACACACGGGGATAGGATCCCATAACGATGGTAGTCTCACCTCTGCCTAGTTTCTCGACGGGACATTCTTACTTATCATTGTCCCACTGAAAACCAAGGGTCTTAGGTTAGTTGGATTTGCAATGAGAACCCAACATCTAAGTGCAAGACCATCTCAAACGGACCTAGGGGGTTCGTGTTTCGAATAGGAGGTTATAGTTACCGGTTTGGAAGGCGTTTCCCTGGGAGGGGAACGTTATTCCTTGGTCCAAGAAACTTCAGAGAGGCGACTGGATCATTAGTCAGCTAATTTAGTTCTCACTCTCGGGATGGAAGAGTCTCGGACAACAGAAATTTCCAAGTAGCTAGTATTCAGGTCTCTTCACAAATCACCTTGGACCCCCTGTGGGGGGTAGGGGTTGGAAAGGTCTACGGAGACCGAGTCCGAGACTTGAAAAGAGAAATTTGGATCCATGGGGGTTTGTCTCCCTAGATTAAAGATAGATCTCCACAAAGCCCAGGTTGTCATTCCGCTCAGGAGCGAGGGCATCACTGACGGCAATTCAGAAATTGCTGCACAATACCAGATGGTCAAACTGTTACTCAATTTGAAGGTTTTTAACCAGTTCTAACGACCTACAGTCTCAGGATGGAATCATTCCAATCGGTCATTGCAGGTCTAGAACAGGGGAAGTTCATGGTATCTGTGGACATAAAGGATACATACCTTTTGTATCCTGATTTTAACTTCTCACCAAGAATACTTGTTTCGTAGGGGTACAGCTGATCAAGGATATTCAGACGATTCCTCCATTTCTCACTCGTCATGGGTGGAGTGTGGGTTTCCTGAAATCCAACCTAATGCCAGCTCATATGATTAAATTTTTAGCTCTCATAGAGAGCGAGATCCAGAACATTCAGAAGACTGGTGGCTCAGGTACTACAACCACAGATGGTTTCCATACACCTCTGTGTACAATTTCTCACGAAAAGGGTGGCTTCGGGGGAGGCTCTACAGTACGACAGACTCCCGACTATTGTAGATGGACCCCATTGCTCAGGGAGCAGGTTTGCACTGGTTTTCTGTATCGCAGAATGTGGCTTTTGCACAGGTCCAGACTTCCCTAATTTGGGGGTAGTTACATGGGGATCTCGCTGTAGGCAAGAGCTTCGGCATTTGAGATTGGAGGTTCCTCACAACGAATATTGGTCTCAGAGGTTGGAGTGCCGTCCTAGAGGACCATCTGTTTCAGAACTGGAGGACGGCACGAGACGGCAGTCTACCCATAAACAGTTTCGAACAGAGTGCAGTTACAAGGTACTTTCTCTTAACCGAAGACCTAGTCATGGGTCACCACACGAAGATGGGGTCGGACAATGTCATAACGACGGCTTACATAGACCGTCAAGGAGGAACGCAGAACAGGATGGCGTTAAAGGTAGCCACAAAGATCTTGTTGTGGGCAGAAAGGCGTACCATCATCCTCTCGGCAGAGTTCATTCCAGGTGTGGATACCTGGGAAGCAGATTATATCAGTCGCCAGGACATACATCCGGGAGAGTGGTGCCTATATCCACGGATTTTGGACATGGTAGTGAGGAGATGGGGTCTACCTCAAGTGGGCCTAATGGCGTCTCGGCAAAATCTTCAGCTGCCCAGATGTGTGTCCTGAACAGGTTGCGTTTAACGGCGTGGATATTTAAACCCGAATCTTAAGTAACAGAGGGATACCAAGAACGGCCATTCCTACGAGGATTGCCGCTAGAAAGCCGGTCACAGCCATGCCCTACTACAGGAGTTGGAAGACGTACAGGGCCTAGTGTCAGGAATTTCCTTCAGGCCGGTCTAGATGTAAGACTAAGGCTCGGCTTTCTGAAGGTTCAGGTTTCGGCTCTCTCCATCCTATTTCATCATCGGTGGGCATCCTTGCAAGAGGTTCAAACCTTTTTTACAGGAGGTTTTGAGGATACAAACCCCCTTTTTCATCCTCCCACTGCGCAGTGGGGCTTAAATTTGGGGTTGGAATTTTTGAGATCACCGACTTTTGAGCTGTTGGCAAGAATAGACTTGAAATATTTCTCTTGGAAGGTCACGTTATTGCTTGCCTTGGCTTCGGCCAGGAGGGTTTCTGAGTTGGGAGCCTTATTGTGTAAGAGTCCCTTTTCATTTTTTATGAGGATTGGACAGAACTCCATACAAGAGCAGATTCCCTTCCTAAGGTTGTTTCGGGGTTTCACATAAACCAGCCAATTGTGGTCCCTTATTTCCGAGGTCTCGCAGATGGGGACGTGTCTTTGGATGTGGTCTGAGCTTTATGGGTATATGTACAAGTTACGTCGTCCTTCAGAAGGTCGGACCATTTGTTTGTTCTTAATGATGGGCCAAAGAAAGGTTGGCCAGCATCTAAGCTGTCTTTGTCTAGATGGATTAGACTTGCCATCAGACAAGCTTATATTTCCTGTAGAAAACGGGTTCCGGTTCAGATTGGTGTTCATACCACCCGATCAGTGGGTGCCTCATGGGCGGCTGCCAGAGGTGCTTCCACTACTCAACTTTGCAGAGCGGCGACGTGGTCTTCAGCCCACACGTTCGCGAAATTTTATAAGTTTGACACCTTCGCGTCCGAAGACTTTAAGTTCGGACGTTTAAGTTTTGCAGGTCACCGACAGCACTCCCTCCCTGGGGGATAACTTTGGGACGTCCCCTAATGTATAAGTATGCTCCAGTGTCCCCTAGTGGATGAAAGAGAAAAGAGGATTTTGGTACTTACCGATAAATCCATTTCTCTGAATCCTCTAGGGGACACTGGACACCCGCCTCGGTGCTGTCAACCTGCTGTGTTCAAACAGTTCGTACAAACAGCTTTACTTTTTCAGTTAAGAAGTTTCTTGGATTCTGTTTGATATGTTGTACGGTTCGGTTCCTCGCCATGTGCTATAGTATCATGGCCCTCATTCCGAGTTGTTCGCTCGGTAAAAATCTTCGCATCGCAGCGATTTTCCGCTTAATGCGCATGCGCAATGTTCGCACTGCGACTGCGCCAAGTAAATTTGCTATGCACTTAGTAATTTTACTCACGGCTTTTTCATCGTTCTGGCGATCGTAATGTGATTGACAGGAAATGGGTGTTACTGGGCGAAAACAGGCCGTTTTATGGGCGTGTGGGAAAAAACGCTACCGTTTCCGGAAAAAACGCAGGAGTGGCCGGAGAAACGGAGGAGTGTTTGGGCGAACGCTGGGTGTGTTTGTGACGTCAAACCAGGAACGACAAGCACTGAACTGATCGCAGATGCCGAGTAAGTCTGGAGCTACTCAGAAACTGCTACGAGGTGTGTAATCGCAATATTGCGAATACATCGTTCGCAATTTTAAGATGCTAAGATTCACTCCCAGTAGGCGGCGGCTTAGCATGAGCAAATCTGCTAAAATCCGCTTGCGAGCGAACAACTCGGAATGAGGGCCCATGTCCTATTCTCTCAGTCAAATTTTCCAAACTGAGGGAGGAGGGATGTGAAGGGGGAGGAGCCGGCTGTGCAGACAATGCTAATTTCTCTGACATCCTAGTGGATGCTGGGAACTCCGTAAGGACCATGGGGAATAGCGGCTCCGCAGGAGTCTGGGCACATCTAAAGAAAGCTTTAGGACTACCTGGTGTGCACTGGCTCCTCCCCCTATGACCCTCCTCCAAGCCTCAGTTAGATCTCTGTGCCCGAACGAGAAGGGTGCACACTAGGGGCTCTCCTGAGCTCTTTGTGAAAGTTTTAGTTTAGGTTTATTATTTTCAGTGAGACCTGCTGGCAACAGGCTCACTGCATCGAGGGACTAAGGGGAGAAGAAGCGAACTCACCTGCGTGCAGAGTGGATTGGGCTTCTTGGCTACTGGACATTAGCTCCAGAGGGACGATCACAGGTCCAGCCTGGATGGGTCCCGGAGCCGCGCCGCCGCCCCCCTTACAGAGCCAGAAGAGCGAAGAGGTCCGGAAAATCGGCGGCAGAAGACGGTCCTGTCTTCAGATAAGGTAGCGCACAGCACCGCAGCTGTGCGCCATTGCTCTCAGCACACTTCACACTCCGGTCACTGAGGGTGCAGGGCGCTGGGGGGGCAGCGCCCTGAGACGCAATAAATCGATAAAAACCTTATATGGCTAAAATAAATGCATCACATATAGCTCCTGGGCTATATGGATGCATTTAACCCCTGCCAGAACATACAGAAAAACGGATGATAAGGCCGCCGAGAAGGGGGCGGAGCCTATCTCCTCAGCACACTGGCGCCATTTTCCCTCACAGCTCCGTTGGAGGGAAGCTCCCTGGCTCTCCCCGGCAGTCACTACACTACAGAAAGGGGTTAAAAAAGAGGGGGGCACTAATTAGGCACAGTATAAATAATACAGCAGCTATAAAGGGGAAAACACTTATATAAGGTTATCCCTGTATATATATATAGCGCTCTGGTGTGTGCTGGCAAACTCTCCCTCTGTCTCCCCAAAGGGCTAGTGGGGTCCTGTCCTCTATCAGAGCATTCCCTGTGTGTGTGCTGTGTGTCGGTACGTTTGTGTCGACATGTATGAGGAGAAAAATGATGTGGAGACGGAGCAGAGTGTCTGTAATAGTGATGTCACCCCCTAGGGGGTCGACACCTGAGTGGATGTACTGTTGAAAATTACGTGACAGTGTCAGCTCTGTATAAAAGACAGTGGTTGACATGAGACAGCCGGCTACTCAGCTTGTGCATGTCCAGACGTCTCATGGGCCGTCAGGGGCTCTAAAGCGCCCGTTACCTCAGATGGCAAATACAGACGCCGACACGGATACTGACTCCTGTGTCGACGGTGAAGAGACAAACCGTGTTTTCCAATAGGGCCACACGTTACATGATTGAGGCAAAGGAAAATGTTTACACATTTCTGATAATATGAGTACCACCAAAAAGGGGTATTATGTTGGTGAGGAAAAACTACTTGTAGTTTTCCTGAATCTGAGAAATAAAATGAGGTGTGTGATGATGCGTGGGTTTCCCCCCGATAACAATTGATAATTTCTAAAAAGTTATTGGCAGTATACCTTTTCCCGCCAGAGGTTAGGGTGCGTTGGGAAACACCCCCCTAGGGGGGATAAGGCGCTCACACGCTTGTAAGAACAAGGGCTCTACCCTCTCCTGAGATGGCCGCCCTTAAGGATCCTGCTGATAGAAAGCAGGAGGGTATCCTAAAATGTATTTACACACATACTGGTGTTACACTGTGACCAGCAATCGCCTCAGCCTGGATGTGCAGTGCTGGGTTGGCGTGGTCGGATTCCCTGACTGGAAATATTGATATCCTAGATAGGGACAGTATATTATTGCCTATAGAGCAATTAAAAGATGCATTTCTATATATGCATGATGCACAGCGGAATATTTGCCGACTGGCATCAAGTATAAGTGCGTTGTCCAATTCTACCAGTAAAGTGGTCAGGTGATGCGGATTCCAAACGGCATTTGGAAGTATTGCCTTAAAAAAGGGGACATTTGGGGTCGGTCTTTCAGACATGGTGGCCACGGCAACAGCTGGGATATCCACGTTTGTACCCCAGGTCGCCTCTCAAAATAAGACGCCGTATTATCAGGCGCAGTCCTGTTTGGCAAGCGGACAAAAGGGTTCCTCTTTTCTGCTCGTGACAGAGGGAGAGGAAAATGGCTGCAGTGATCAGCCAGTTCCCAGGAACAGAAACCCTTTTCCGCCTCTGCCAAGCCCTCAGTATGACGCTAGGGCTTTACAAGCTCAGGCACGGTGGGGGCCCGTTCTCAATGAATTTCAGTGCGCAGTGGGCTCACTCGCAAGTAGACCCCTGGATCCTTCAGGTAATATTTCAGGGGTACAAATTAGAATTCGAGACGTATTCCCCTCGCCGTTTCCAAAAGTCTGTTTTACCGACGTCTCCCGCTGACAGGGAGGCAGTTTTGGAAGCCATTCACAAGCTGTATTCCCAGCAGGTGATAATTAAATACCCCTCCTGCAACAGGGAACGGGGTATTATTCCACACTATTGTGGTACCGAAGCCAGACGGCTCGGTGAGACCGATTTTAAAATCTAAAAGCTTTGAACACTTACATACAGAGGTTCAAATTCAAGATTGAGTCACTCAGAGCAGTGATTGCGAACCTGGAAGAAGGGGACTACATGATGTCTCGGGACATCAAGGATGCTTACCTTCATGTCAAAATTTACCCTTCTCACCAAGGGTATCTCAGGTTATGATACAGAACTGTCACTATCAGTTCAGACGCTGCCGTAGGGATGATCCACGGCACCCCGGGTCTTTACTGAAGTAATGACCGAAATGATGATATTCCTTCGAAGGAAGGGAATTTTAGTTATCCTTTACTTGGACGATTCCCTGATAAGGGTAAGATCCAGGGAACAGTTGGAGATCGGTGTAGCACTATCTCAGGTAGTGTTGCGGCAGCACGATTGGATGCTCAATATTCCAAAATCGCAGCTGGTTCCGACGACTTGTCTTCGGTTCCTAGGGATGATCCTGGACACAGTCCAGAAAGAAGGTGTTTCTCCCGGAGGAGAAAGCCAGGGAGTTATCCGAGCTAGTCAGGAACCTCCTAAAACCGAACCAAGTCTCAGTGCATCAATGCACAAGGGTTCTGGAAAAATATGGTGGCTTCCTACGAAGCAATCCCATTCGGAAGATTCCACGCAAGACTTTCCAGTGGAACCTACTGGACAAATGGTCCGGGTCGCATCTTTAGATGCATCAGCGGATAACCCTGTCACCAAGGACAAGGGTATCCCTCCTGTGGTGGTTGCAGAGTGCTCATCTTCTAGAGGGCCGCAGATTCGGCATTCAGGACTGGGTCCTGGTGACCACGGATGCCAGCCTGCGAGGCTGGGGAGCAGTCACACAGGGAAGGAATATCCAGGGCTTATGGTCAAGCCTGGAGACATCACTTCACATAAATATCCTGAAGCTAAGGGCCATTTACAATGCTCTAAGCTTAGCAAGACCTCTGCTTCAAGGTCAGCCGGTGTTGATCCAGTCGGACAACATTACGGCAGTCACCCACGTAAACAGACAGGGTGCCACAAGAAGCAGGAGGGCAATGGCAGAAGCTGCAAGGATTCTTCGCTGGGCGAAAAACCGTGTGATAGCACTGTCAGCAGTTTTCATTCCGGGAGTGGACAACTGGGAAGCAGATTTCCTCAGCACGACCTCCACCCGGGAGAGTGGGGACTTCACCCAGAAGTCTTCCACATGATTATAAACCGTTGGGAAAAACTCGACAGGTATTGCGCCAGGTCAAGGGACCCTCAGGCAATAGCTGTAGATGCTCTGGTAACACCGTGGGTGTACCAATCAGTGTATGGGTTCCCTCCTCTGCCTCTCATACCCAAGGTACTGAGATTGATAAGATGGAGAGGAGTAAGCACTATATTCGTGGCTCCGGATTGGCCAAGAAGGACTTGGTAACCGGAACTTCAAGAGATGCTCACGGAGGATCCGTGGCCTCTACCTCTAAGAAGGGACCTGCTCCAGCAAGGACCTTGTCTGTTCCAAGACTTACCGCGGCTGCGTTGACGGCATGGCGGTTGAACGCCGGATCCTGAAGGAAAAAGGCATTCCGGATGAAGTCATCCCTATCCTGATCAAAGCCAGGAAGGATGTAACCGCAAAACATTATCACCGCATTTGGCGAAAATATGTTGCGTGGTGCGAGGCCAGTAAGGCCCGACGGAGGAAATTCAACTGGATCGATTCCTACATTTCCTGCAAACAGGAGTATCTATGGGCCTGAAATTGGGGTCCATTAAGGTTCAAATTTCGGCTCTGTCAATTTTCTTCCAAAAAGAACTAGCTTCAGTCCCTGAAGTTCAGATGTTTGTTAAAGGGGTACTGCGTATACAGCCTCCTTTTGTGCCTTCAGTGGCACTTTGGGATCTCAAGGTAGTTTTTGGGTTCCAAAAGTCACATTGGTTTGACCCACTTAAATCTGTGGAGTTAAAATATCTCACAGGAAAAGTGGCCATGCTGTTGGCTCTGGCCTGGGCCAGGCGCGTGTCAGAATTGGCGGCTTTATCCTGAAAAAGCCCTTATCTGATTTTCCATTCGGACAGGGCGGAATTGAGGACTCGTCCTCAGTTTCTCCCTAAGGTGGTTTCAGCGTTCACCTGAACCAAACCTATTGTGGTGCCTGCGGCTACTAGGGACTTGGAGGACTCCAAGTTGCTAGACGTTGTCAGGACCCGGAAAATATATGTTTCCAGGACGGCTGGAGTCAGGAAATCTGACTCGCTGTTTATCCTGTATGCACCCAACAAGCTGGGTGCTCCTGCTTCTAAGCAGACTATTGCTCGTTGGATTTGTAGTACAATTCAGCTTGCACATTCTGTGGCAGGCCTGCCACAGCCAAAAAATCTGTAAATGCCCACTCCACAAGGAAGGTGGGCTCATCTTGGGCAGCTGCCCGAGGGGTCTCGGCTTTACAACTTTGCCGAGCAGCTACTTGGTCAGGAGCAAATACGTTTGTAAAATTCTACAAATTTGATACCCTGGCTGAGGAGGACCGGGAGTTCTCTCATTTGGTGCTGCAGAGTCATCCGCACTCTCCCGCCCGGTTGGGAGCTTTGGTATAATCCCCATGGTCCTTACGGAGTTCCCAGCATCCACTAGGACGTCAGAGAAAATAAGAATTTACTTACCGATAATTCTATTTCTCGTAGTCCGTAGTGGATGCTGGGCGCCCATCCCAAGTGCGGATTGTCTGCAATACTGGTACATAATTATTGTTACCAAAAAATTCGGGTTATTGCTGTAGTGAGCCATCTTTTCAGAGGCTCCTCTGTTACAGTATCATGCTGTTAACTGGGTTCAGATCACAAGTTGTACAGTGTGATTGGTGTGGCTGGTATGAGTCTTACCCGGGATTCAAAATCCTTCCTTATTGTGTACGCTCGTCCGGGCACAGTATCCTAACTGAGGCTTGGAGGAGGGTCATAGGGGGAGGAGCCAGTGCACACCAGGTAGTCCTAAAGCTTTCTTTAGATGTGCCCAGACTCCTGCGGAGCCGCTATTCCCCATGGTCCTTACGGAGTTCCCAGCATCCACTACGGACTACGAGAAATAGAATTATCGGTAAGTAAATTCTTATTTTAAGATTGTGCCACACCTCCGGTTGCAAGCTTCACACCCCTATAATGTATAAGTATGCTCCAGTGTCCCCTAGAGGATTCAGAGAAATGGATTTATTGGTAAGTACCAAAATCCTCTTTTTTCCATTTTCTCACCCCAGGGTAGAGTAATGATACACTGTTTGATAGGGTGTGCACCACCATAGCAGAAAGGTAAGGAACCATACAGTGGAACACCTCCTCATAATTATGATTAAACGTCTAGTACAGCAGGACCAGAGTTCTACCACAATTCAGGAGCTGTAACCTGAAGATGTCTGCTGTGTCGTTTTCTCATTGTTCTATTGCATTATGTTTGGACAGTGTGGTATTTGGACTATTACCTGGTAGGGTTCATATACTATATCATCGGCTAGTATTTCAAATGTGCATCATGTTTTGTGCCTCTATTCCAAATTGTTCATATGTTCTCAATTGAGCAAAATCGGTCATTTAACTTTGCAGCGGTAACACAGCAGATCAAGAAGTGAGAACAACAAGAACCGCCCACTGGTGAAATGCGTCAGTGTCATTTTAAGACTTATGGGAATGAGGACCTTTAATTAGACCAGGAAAAGATAGAATCCACACAATTAGTATACAGCGCTGGCTCCACAATCACCATCTGTATGTTTAACACGTTACTCTGTACATATGTCACAGTACCTCCAGCTGGGGCCAGTTCATTATCATCCCAGGGCCGTGTTTGTTCCGCCACCACTTCAAATCATCCACATTGTTCACGTCCATAATTGCCTGATTCAAATCACCATATACCGTCATTATACTGTGAATACAGGACAGTAGGGTAATTTCACAAGTAGTTGCTGCCTGTCAATAATTATGTTTCAAGATGTTACATACCAGATATGATGGTTTTCAATGTATCCCAGAGACTACCATCTCTAGTGTCTCTACACAGACTGCATACTGCTATATTGGTATTTTACTGTATAACTAATGTGCTATTATGCTCTGATTTAGACAGAAAATTATGATGGCCCATTTGCTTTCCCTACAAATTGAGTCCTTACATCTGATATGGATGAATGTAAGGGAGTCCCCTTGTAATCCCTTTAGAGAGTGTTTGTAGGTGCATGAGGCAGCATTTGCTAGAAAGACAGATTCTGACACAGTGTCTACAACTATATACCCCTGAAGAAGTCCAACCTAAAGGACGAAACGCGTTGGGTGATATAAACTACCTGAAAATATACAGTGGATCTTTTTTTTTATAAGAGACTACATTTTGGAGGACGTTACAGAGGACACCTACAAACACTTTCTAAAGGGATTACAAGGGGACTCCCTTACATTCATCCATATCAGATGTAAGGACTCATCTATATGTGTTTTGCGCCTATCACTTTCCAATTTCCTTGTGCATCAATTATTTGTGGAATTTTTTGTGAAAGGTTCCAGTGTTAGTGGTCGGCTGCACACACAATATTGGCAGCGCATGGTGTTTTAATTTGTTTTCTTATTTCCCTACAAATTGTAACCATCAAAACAGATATGCAAACAATTACCTTTGAAAAAAAGCACAGTAATATAATAATGGTTTCAAACATACTCAGATGTACTATATTCTAAGATTGCAATTTAAAAAAACAACAAACATTTGCTTGAGAAACACAAATACATTTCATAAAAATAATAATAATAATAATCATTTTATTTATATAGTGCTCTTTCTCCAATAGGACTCAAGGCGCTTAACAGATACATAGCATAATATAGTACAGAAAATAATGAAGTACAGAACAGATTTTCATAAAATACAGAAGCATGGAGATACTAAAGGGACAATTATGGAAATGCTTGAGTAAACAGGAAAGTCTTGAGTCTACTTTTGAAGGATTCTATAGTTGGGACCTCTCGCACTGTGCGGGGAAGTGAGTTCCATAGAGTCGGAGCCGCATGACTAAAAGCTCGACCCCCAGATGAATTACGGGAGATTCTAGGTACTACTAAAAGTCCTTCATCTACAGATCGCAGTAATCGAGTGGGGCAGTATGGGGTCAGTAGCTGCTTCAGGTACCTTGGGCCCTGGTCATGTAATGCTTTGAAACTTAGTAAGCCAATCTTGAAGATGATTCGCCATCTTACAGGCAGCCAGTGAAGGGAGTAGAGGATGGGTGTTATGTGGCTAGAACGGGGCTGGTTGGTTAATAGCCTGGCAGCTGTGTTTTGCACCAGCTGTAAGCGGTGCAATTCTTTTGCTGGGAGACCAAGGTAGAGGGCATTACAGTAGTCTAATCGAGATGATACAAATGCGTGCATGACTTTTGGCATATCATCTGAGGGAATTAAGTGCTGGATTCTGGCTATGTTCCTCAGGTGAAAGAATGAGGATTTGATTGTGGCTGATATCTGATGTTTAAGTGTCAAGCCACCATCCAGGACAACGCCAAGATTCCGCACACGATCAGTGGTTTGTAATTCTGAATCCCCGAGTGTAAGTCCAGTTGGTTGGCTATGCTGCAGTCTTGTCTTTTGATGTTGCGGTCCTATCATAAGGACCTCTGTTTTATCTGGGTTAACTGAGCCTGGCTTCAGATGATTTCCCAATAATGAATAGAAGCAAGTTTCTGTTAGTATGTATATGAATATTTTGAGTTAGTGCTTCTGACAAATTCAGAATGTAAGCTCTCACGAGCAGGGCCCTCTCCCCTCATGTGTTTTTCCTGGTCTTACTTATACTAACTTCTACTCCATGCTCCCTACAATGGCACCAAATCCTCTGATTCTGCCACCCTGGTGATTCTTTCAGTGTCCTGTCCCCTGATGCAGCAATGTTTATATACCATGTACTTGTCCTACATTGTATTGTACTGTATGTCACTGTTTTCCTGTGTTGCTCATTGTTTATGTACTTTTGTTAGGCGCTGCAGAACCCTTGTGGTGCCATATACATAAAGGTGAATAATAATACCCTACATTGCAATGCAGCAACACATGTCTTTGCATAATTTTACTATAACTGGCTTGGGTTAAAAGGAACAGGAAAGGCACATTAGTAAAAAGTCCAGGCTGTTTGGGTTCTAGAATTGGAACCTAACTACTGAGAGATATAACAATCATTGCATTCAGCTGTGACGGCCGGCCACGGTTGGTGCAAGTTGAAGCTGTCATACAGTTCCACAGTGGAAAGGGCCACGTTGCAGGGATGCAATGTTCCCGTGATCTAATCTTCCAGTTCTGCTTTTGTTTTGCCAATTCACACTCATTTCACACTGTATTGGGAAATCTGCATTTTGTCTCAGTTGTGGGCTACAAATAAATCTGGGACAATAACGGTGAATGCATCCTGCTGTGTGATGTGTCTGGTGCAGGACTGAGGGGCAGATTTATTAAGCCTGGTGAAGTGATAAAGTGGAAGGTGATAACGCACCAGCCAGTCAGCTCCTAACTGTCATTTTTCAAACCCAGCCTGTGACATGGCTGTTAAGAGCTGATTGGCTGGTGCTTTATCACCTTCCACTTTATCACTTCACCAGGCTTCATAAATCTGCCCCTGAGAGCACGTTAGGCCAATTCCACTAGCAGATGTTTGTGATGATATTCATAACAAAGTGAAGATCTCGCTGAACAGTTTTTAGAACATGAAGCCTCTAGTGCTGACTGGGATGTAATCAGGGAGGTGGTTACTGACCTTAATTAACGTTTAAATTAATTGCACATTTCTTTTTGATTGTTGTGAATTATGTCAGGTTGGAGCTAATAAAATAATCATATGAAAATACAAAAGAGTGGATTTTGCTAACCACACCTCACTGCCAACCACATCTCACTGACCTCACTGCTAACCATACCTCACTGCCAACCACATCTCACTGACCTCACTGCCAACCACATCTCACTGACCTCACTGCCAACCATACCTCACCGCCAACCACATCTCACTGCCAACCATACCTCACTGACCTCACTGCCAACCACATCTCACTGACCTCACTGCCAACCATACCTCACTGTCAACCACATCTCACTGACGTCACTGCCAACCACACCTCACTGCCAACCACATCTCACTGCTAACCACACCTCACTGCCAACCACATCTCACTGACCTCACTGCCAACCATACCTCACTGACCTCACTGCCAACCACACCTCACTGCCAACCACATCTCACTGACCTCACTGCTAACCACACCTCACTGCCAACCACATCTCACTGACTTCACTGCCAACCACACCTCACTGCCAACCACATCTAACTGACCTCACTGCTAACCACACCTCACTGCCAACCACATCTCACTGACCTCACTGCTAACCATACCTCACTGCCAACCACATCTCACTGACCTCACTGCCAACCACATCTCACTGACCTCACTGCCAACCACATCTCACTGTTAGGGCAGGGTGGTAATATGTTTATCCTATATGATGCCCAGCTATCTATCCTTCCTCTCTCCTGCTCCTTTTCCCCAACCTCTACTTCTTTTCTCACCTTGCCCTTTGTGCCTTTTGTTTCCTCACTTTTCCACCTCTTCCCTTCCCTTTGCGTGGATCATACCTACCCCATCCTGCTCCACCCCGCTCCACCCCGTACAGGAAGCATATCAAGTTTGTCACATGAAGCAATGAAGCTCGGCCGATCAAATAAGTGTGGTGGGGGTTATTAATGGAAAGTGTGTGTGTGGGGGGGGGGAATATCTGTAGCAGCCACGGTGACTGTGTAAAACTCCTCCCCATGGGCAGTTATTAAGTGCACTGGGCACGCCCCCACCATGGGCTGACCACACACCCTTCAGCAGTACATGCTATTTAGCAGTGACGCATGGGGGTAAATTTACTAAGATGGGAGTTCTATTTAAGATGGGATGTTGCCCATAGCAACCAATCAGCTTTTACTTCTCATTTATTTAACACCTTCTAGAAGATAATAAGTGCAATCTAATTGGTTGCTTAAATAGAACTCCCATCTTAGTAAATTTACCCCATGTTATTATGTAGGCCCCTATGATTGTGACCTCCCTACCCTAGCCTGACACTTTATAAAAGCACGGAGCGGCAGAGGTGTGTGGTTTAAGGTCTGTGGGAAGTGTATGGGGAGAGTGGGGACAGAGTGGAGATCATATAGTGGGGACAAGAGAGTATAAGGTATTAGAAAGGGAGAGCAGAATGGAAAGCGGAACCTGTCTGACAATTCACACCCTGTGCTCCATGTTATACAAAGTGCCATTCCATGCCCAGACTTATCCCTGATTGGCTACCTGCCCTTTCTTAGGGTTTGGCAATATCCTGCTTTTAAAAAGAATGATTATGTCTTGCAAATACGGTTAGCTGTTTACAGTGATCAGTTCATGTCTCCACCTTGTACTGTCAGCCACCGCTCCAGCCGTACCGTACTACACCCCAGTGCACAGTGGCTGCTTTATTACTGGGGGCTGATAGTGCTGCTGCCGCGCCTTACAGTAGCCGTACACACCCTCTTCCTCAGCAGCTGCCATTGTTATTCCAATACCGTATGTATCATGTCTTCCCCGCACCGCTTAGATTGTAAGCTCACCTGGGCAGGGCCATCTTTAGCTTCTGTGTCGTGTCATTGTGTGCCATTTCTGTCCTATTCCCCTCAGTGTACATTTCTGCCTAATATGTATATAATAAATATATAATAGTAAAGTGTATGATGTAATAGAAGGAAACATTATAGTGGGCAGCAGCAGAGTGTGTACTGTACGCTAGCGATCACTGTACTAATTACTAGCACACAGCCCAGTGTCACAAGACAAGGTAAGTGGTATAGCACCATAAACGCTGAAGGGGCCTGTTTTGTGGGCTGTGTGTTATAGGCTGGGGCCACTAGGAACCGCCTACTGGCCACTTACCTCTCGTTATTAGTCACATCGAGGTGCTTGTGTATAGATAGCAGGGTCTGTCTGAGGAAGAGGATTTTCTTCTGCTCCAATTGCTGGCTTTGGTCAAACACAGTTTCCATCTCCTCCATGTATTTGGGGTTATATTTGTTCAGTTCTTGTAAGGCTTTGTCATATCTCTGCTTCACCTGCAGTTGTCGTGAGAGGGGAAATTCTAATTAAAACCAATTGTATGCTGCCCCTGCCCGTACTGCTACAGGCCTGCCCTGGGAATCCTGCGGGCATGGCACCACTGCATGTTGTGCTAGATCCTCTCTAGACTGATCTTATATAACCATCCTGTGGGATCTTATCTAGCCCAACACCATCCAGGGCACAACTTACTCTATGACATAAGCTGTGGGTACACATGCCAGACCGTACGCTTATAGCCTGTCTCCCAGTTCCAAGATGATCAGATCTAGATAATCACCTTCACGGGTGCAGTATATGCCTTGTGAGCCCCCCGTGCTTCTTTAACACTATGACAGCATTATTGTCTTATACCCACATGTCAAAGGCCTTGTCATCTATATGCATTATTTAAAGGGCACATCATATATCCCCAGAACTCCCACCACATACTGGGGCAGATGTATTAACCTGGAGAAGGCATAAGGAAGTATAAACCAGAAATAAATGTAGCGCCCAGCGCTTATGACAGGCAGCAAATGTGAAATTGGACACCGGCCATTTTGTGTTTAGAGACTACATCTCCCAGACAGCCTTGGGTTTCAGAGGATATACAGAGAGACACGCAGAGGCTGTCGGGGGGTGGAGAAACAGGGCATGGGGAGGGGGGAG
Source organism: Pseudophryne corroboree (assembly GCF_028390025.1). Classification (NCBI taxonomy): domain Eukaryota; kingdom Metazoa; phylum Chordata; class Amphibia; order Anura; family Myobatrachidae; genus Pseudophryne; species Pseudophryne corroboree. Next base: position 56,316,199 of record NC_086453.1, on the reverse strand, counting down.
TGGAGAATGGAATGCTTTTGTCCAGAGGAGTGGAGGAGGAGATGGCCAAGGAGGGAGAAGGAACCATGTCTGGAATATAGCTAAGATGCAGCTGACAATGACTGGAGAATACTGGGGAAGAAGTCCACGTGACTGTACAGAAAGAGCCCTACGGAGAGGGAGAACCCCAGTCTGATGAAGTTAAGTGGCCTACAGAGGATAATGTATTTCAAACCTTCCTTTTTGACCCCTGGAGAGGACAGTTTGCAGAGGGACACACTTTGGAGGAATGTGAGATAAGTAACGGTTTACAGTGTTATGTTTCTTGGTAAAGACTGATAAATAGTAGCTAACAAAGTGTGTGATTTCACCAAGAATCAGTTTGTGGAACTACAAGTACCAGCATTGCTGAAAGTGCCAATTGGAACCTGTTAAAGTACCTTTTCAGTCAAGCTATAGCATGCAGAAGATAAGGAACTCTGAAATAACAGTGCACTATAGTGGGGGATGTATTGTCTAATGCTGTATGTGGTATGTGTGAAATTCCTTGTGATACTGCTGTTTTAAGTTGTCATTACCCAGTCAGTGATTGCAAAGGCCAGGGTTTTATCTGCATACAAAAGGGAAGTTCAGGAAGGGACAGACAGACAGGAGAAAGCAGATTCATGTGTTATGTTAATTTTCCTTATTACTGCATTATACACCCTTTAGATATGTGTGTGCATTACTGACCAACATGTTCCTATGCCTTTAGTATATGTCCTCTTTTATTGATCTACTATAGTCCCTTGTATATAAATGCATAAAAGCAATTGCTATTCCAGACCCTTTAATAAATGTGCCAGGGTGGCTTTTGCAACATATCCGTGTGATATATTCCTGTAGTGGGGTCGGTCTAAGCACGTGGTGGGCAGAGGGTTTCCCGAGTCTCCCTCTGGTGTTTCCAAAATTGAACACTTCCCAGAAGAGCACGTCACGTCAAGATTCGGGTGGAGGCACTAATACCAAGAGAAGTACAAGGTGAGAAGCATTGCAAAGCGGGAAGAGTTTAAATACACACCATTACCCAGAAAGCCCAGGTAAAGGGGTGTTACAGTGGAGGCACTGCTGAGATTCGTACAGCTAACTCAGAATTTGCTTACCAGGCGGGCGCCATGGCTAGTTTGAAGCCAGAAGAAGTATATGGTTGGTGTGAACAACTATCCAAAGATTCAGAATGCTGTTTTGTTTTGTGCGGTGAACTGCAGGAAGTTCCAGATGAGGAGGTTACCAAGATGATTGCAGATCGGACAGGGATGCAGAGGCCAAATGTACTGGGCAGGAGGGATGATGCTGTGCTGCTAGAGAGCGATGCTGTGTTGGAGAGAGGATTGATCCCTGCTGTTTTTTCATATGAGGGAAGCAAACGTTGGAGTGTAGTGTTGCCTCTTAAGCCAAGTGAGGGGATGAGAGTTGCCCAAGAATCAAGTCCTACTGAAGAGAGGGCAAGGAGCCCCATTGTACAGTCCCCTGACATTCGAAGACAAGATGATTCACCTCTGGGCCTAGATGGAGCCTCTGACATGCAGAGTCGATTATTTTTGGTCGCTATGAATAAACTCGTGGAGCAACTGGGAAGAAACCAGTATGATGGTGGATATAGGAGATTGAGACCTTTCTCAGGTGTCCAACCTGTTCCAACTGGAGAAGATGCCTATGAGGTGTGGAAAGACACTGCAATCCAGTACATGGAAGAGTGGCACTGTCCTGAGACTGCAAAGAGACAACGGATAGTGGAGAGTTTACGTGGTCCAGCAATGGAGATTGTGCAGGCCACTCGTCGGAGTGACCCTAATGCTACTGCACGGAACTATCTATCGGCTCTGGAAAGAGAGTTTGGAACATCAGAAGATGCCACTGACCTCCTTTACAAGTTAAGAAACACCTGTCAAGAGCCGGGGGAGAGATTGTCCAAATATCTATACCGCCTGGACAAGCTAATTTACCGCATTGTGGAAAAAGGGGGAATGACCCTCAGTGAAGTAGATGGGAGTCGCATGCAACAGTTACTAAGAGGAGCACTGTCTTTAGACCCAGTTGCATTGAAGCTCCGGGGACACTCTACTAGAAACCCAGCTCCTTCTTTCAACCAGCTAATCGATGAAGTCAAACAAGAGGAAGCTATAATCGAAGCTAGAGATGGTGTGGCCAAAAAGATAAAGACTGTTAGCCTAAAGCAGGAAACCAGTGCAAAAGAGGTGGAGTTACTGAAGATCCTTCAAGTGCAGAAGGAACAGATAGACCGTCTGTTAGCCCTTCAGACAGCTAGGGAGGCCCCAAGGCCTTCGCATCCATCATCTCCAATACAACTAGAGAGTCGAGGTGACCCCAGAAGATGTTTTGAGTGCGGTCGGCCTGGACATATAGCTAGACAGTGTCCAGCCAGATGGAATCAGAGGTCATCATATAAGCAATCCCCACCACCTGAACAGCCTTCGGGAAACGAGAAAGGGGGACCAGAAGACCCCACCCTGGCCCCCTAAAGAAAGTTAGTACCAATGCTGTGGGGAACTCACCTGCTACCTGGAATATATTGCCACCTGGCCTAGTCGGTCCAGCGCCTCACGTGACTGCCTTATTGAATGGACAGAGGTGTACGGCTCTACTGGATAGTGGTTCCCAGGTGTCCATTGTGTTCGAGAAGTGGTTTCGTGAGAATCTGTCTGATGTCAAGGTACATCCATTGTCTGGGCTGACCATCTGGGGCCTCAGCGAACAGAGCTATCCATATCTCGGATACATCACAGTGGACCTCAAGTTCCCAAGAGAAGTGGCTGGGATTGAAAAAGAAGTGCAAGTAGTCGCCCTTGTGTGTCCCGATCCAGAAGAAGAGGATAGAGATGTGCAAGCTATCATAGGAACCAATGCCCATTTGTTCAATACACTAGCCCAATGGTGCAGAGAGGAGGGTGGAAAGGAATATTACCAGACGCTCACCATTCATCCTGTATGCCTGGCGGCCTATCGAAAAAAGGAGGCAGAAGAAGCTCAGAAAAAGAGTGTGTTGGTTGCAGACAGTTTCCAACCATGCTTTGAAGGTACAGTGCCATGAAAGCCGATCTAGACAGACTGATCAAAGAAATGTTAGAGAGGAGAGATGTTTTCTCCCTAGGAGATTGGGACCTAGGGCTGGCTAGAGGGGTCCAACATAAGATTCGTCTTACTGATGAAAAACCCTTTCGAGAAATGTCACGAAGATTGGCCCCTGCGGATTTGTATGATGTAAGAAGTCATCTGAAAGGTCTACTGGAGAATGATGTCATTGAAAAATCAGAGAGTCCCTATGCCTCTCCAATAGTGGTGGCTCGTAAGAAGAATGGTGATATCCGGGCGTGGCCACGGCAGCACAGGAGTAGGAAGCAGATCCCGGGAGCTACCTGGATTAAACATCCTCCTGTAATATCCTGGCCCCTTTGGTGTGCCTGAATACCCTGCTTTTCTTCCCTACGCTGCAGGGCACCGGCAGGCGATTTCCCCGCTCTCCCCGGGGTCTGTACGGCCGAGGAGACATACTTCCGGATTTGCGGCCTATACCTCCTCCGGATCCCCGGCCTCAATTTTGGAGATTCCCGGCCCCACTGCTCTGGACTGCTGCTTCCAGTCATAGAGGGAACACTCTCACTTAAAGGCTGACTGATATGTAACTGGTGAGTGACTTCTACCTCCTGGGATCAAATTACACTTTGACTTCAGTTGCTGTCTTATTTTACATACTAAATAACTGCATCGCTCCTGCTCTCACCTATATTCTGGGACGCTGCCAGTACTTTCTTTTACATTTGCCTACTACTTTGGAGACCAGCTGCGGATGTGTTTCTGCTTATAACAACCCTAAAATTCACTCATTGCTGAAGTCTCCTTCTACGCTTTTGACCTGAGATTATACCGGAGTGTCTGTTACTACCTATTGTCCGTCATGGTTCGGGACGGCCAGCGCACGGCTGCGGCGAAGCTGGAGAAATTTGCCAGACAACCTAACCCACTAAACCAACGGGCCTCGCAGGCCGCTTCGCAGGGGGCCTCTCCGTCCCACTCCTACTCCCCATCTGCAACAGCTGCTGAATCCCCTAACACACCCGCAGCTCCATCTCTTCAACAAGTGCTGGAGGCAATAGCTGGATCGGAACAGCGTCTTTCAGATAAGATGGAGAAAGTGCAGTGTGATCTCTCACTGCTTCGGCAGGACGTCCAGCGCATACGAGAGAGAGTGGGAGAGGCAGAAACCCGTGTCTCGAATCTGGAGGATATGTGCGGTCCTATGAAACAATCTATTTCCACGGTAACCCAGCAAGTAACATCCCTTCAATCCAAATTACTAGACATGGAGGGTCGGCTGCGTAGAAATAATGTGCGATTTGTGGGCCTGCCGGAGAAGGAGGAGGGCTCCCAGCCTGAGGTCTTCCTGGAGTCATGGCTTAAGGAACTGTACGGCGCTGAATCCTTCACGGCACAGTTTACGGTGGAGCGTGCACACCGGATACCATCTCGTCCTCTACCTCCTGGCGCCCCTCCGCGCACCTTCATCGCCAAATTTCTGCATTTTCAGGACCGTGACTCGGTCCTCCGGTTGGGACGCACAAAAGGCCCCCTTACCAGAAACGGGGTTACCGTGTCTGCTTTTCCTGATTTTGCCACGGAAGTCCAGAAGGATCGAGCCCAGTTTATGCCTATCAAGAGGCGCCTCAGAGACCTGAACGTCTCCTACTCTATGCTATTCCCCTCCTGACTCCGGGTGGTAGCGGACGGGGAAACCAAATTCTTCAATTCCCCTAGAGAGGCGGCCCAATGGCTGGACAGATATGCTCCGGGAGCGCGCCAGATGGCCCCGGATTGAGGCCCTGCACTGTCTAATGATCGGTTGGGACCACCAGAGGCATCTACCCATTGTCCAGGGAGCCCCCCCTTGGCGTTGGTGGCTCAGGACTTTTCTTTTCTTTCTCTTGATCGCTTGACTTTGGTTAAGGGTTTTGTTTAGTATTTAGCCCTTGAGAGATAGAAACGATAGTTTGGGATTTAAGTATGCCGAAGTTAGGGGTGGTATACGGGGAGGGGGGGGAGAGTTCAGCGAACAGCTTGTTGCTGTGCCTTACACAAGTTTTTTTCTTTCTATAGTTTGTTATTTTTCTCATGCTTAAATTTGTTTTGGAGTACATTCATTTTGATGTGGGAAGTATGTCTGATGCATTGGATACTGTCGATTAAGAATCAGGGATTGAGTAGTATAGCACTGTTATTACCCTCACTAACAATTTCCAGGAATATTCGCTGGACTGTATCTTTAGGTTACTACATAGAATATTACCAGATCTATGGCTAATTTGAAATTTCTGACATGGAATGTTCGAGGTTTAAATAATAAGATAAAGCGTTCCTTAGTATTAACTACACTTCGGAAATATGGCCCGGATGTTGCATGTCTCTGCGAGACTCACTTGGAGGGGAATAGGTTACTGTCACTTAGAAGACCCTGGGTGGGCTGGGCCTATCACGCTTCTCACTCCTCTTCCTCCAGGGGTGTGTCAATCCTGATAAAGAAATCGGTCCAATTTGAGCTGGTATCGGTCAAGACTGACAAATACGGTCGATTTGTGTTCCTTGAATGTAGACTAAGTTCCCAACCCTACTACATACTGGCGGTTTATATCCCCCCCCCCCCCATTCTCGTACGATGTACTACAGCAAGCCGCTTCATTCATGGCCTCCTCTCCGGACACCCCGGTAATCTGCTTGGGTGACTTTAACAATGTCATGAATTTAGCTTTAGACAGATGGCGCTCTCCGCAGGCTGCTGGGGTCCGCTCTAGTCCTACTAAATTTGCTGATTTTCTGAATAATTTGCAGTGGGTGGATGTGTGGAGAGCTCGTCACCCTACGACTAGACAGTTTTCATGCTTCTCTGGCACGCATGGTTCGTTCTCCAGGATCGATCTGACCCTACTCTCCCCCGTTCTTCTCCCTAGGGTGGTTGACGTCCAATACGAGGCCCGGGGTATATCTGATCACTCCCCTATGGTGTTGACTCTCGCTATGGTGAGCCAGAGGGGTCAATCTTATTGGAAACTGCATCCTTCCTGGCTGCTGCAAATAGGTGACTGCTCTGACCAGGTGACTCAGTGGGACGGATACTTTACTGACAATGTAGGCTCGGCCCCCGGAACAGTGGTTTGGGATTCATTTAAGGCATTCCTAAGGGGAACGTATATTAGACGTATTTCTGCCCTCAAAATGTCCTGCAGGGAGAGAGAGCGAGCCCTTGAGAGTGACGCCAGGGATTTGGAATCTAGATACTTGGTGGATGGCACCCCTGCGCTGAAGGTACGCTGGCTGGCGGCCCAGTCGGCATGGGTGGCTCATCTGTCTGATAAAAACTCGCGCTCGCTTCTATTTCAGGCTACTAATATTTACATGCAGGGCGATAGGCCAGGTGGCCTGTTGGCTCGATTGGTGCACAGTGACCGCCCAGGTTCTACAATTGCTCAGATGACCGGTAGCGATGGCGCCCTTGTGAACACCACGCCGGAAATTGCGCAGCTATTCCGCTCCTACTATGCTGAGGTCTACAGTTCACAACTGGTAGACTCGACATCAGACCTCTCCGCTTATTTAAGTAATATTCCCCTACCCACACTCCCCCCCGGAGGCCTCTGAGATGCTGGAGGCACCCTTAACTCTGGAAGAGGTAACGGCGGCTATTGGCTTGTCTCCCAGCGGCAAGGCACCGGGCTATGACGGCATCCCCTCAGAGGTATACAAGACCCACATTGATTTCTTCGGTCCTAGGCTTCACGCCCTGTATTCTGATATTTTTGTTAATGATCAACTTCCCCCCTCTATGGCGGAGGCGATTATTATAGTGATCCCGAAGCCCGGAAAAGACCCTAGATCCCCAGAATCCTATAGACCGATATCATTGTTTCCCACTGACGCTAAGATCCTGGCAAAGATTTTAGCAGTTCGACTCAACACCGTAATTACTTCCATTATCCACTCCGACCAGACCGGCTTTATGCCAGGGATGTCCACTTCTATTAACCTACGTAGATTATATACCATTTTACAAGTCCCATATGACTTACCCTCTGACTCGGTAGTGGTCTCACTGGATGCCGCCAAGGCATTTGACAGTATCGAGTGGTCCTATCTATGGGAGGTCATGACAGCTATGGGTTTCGGGCCTAATTTTATAAAATGGATTAAATTGCTTTATCAGCACCCGACTGCCAGGATCTCAGTGAATGGCTATATCTCTCCCTCGTTCCGCCTGTTTCGCGGGACCAGGCAGGGATGTCCTCTGTCCCCAACCTTGTTTGCCCTGGCCATCGAACCCTTGGCCTGTCTAATAAGGTCCCACCCAGGCGTGGTGGGCATTCATACCGGCCCTCGTGAGGATAGGATTGCCCTTTACGCTGACGACATGCTGTTGTTTCTGCAGGATTACACCAGGTCTATGCCTACAGTGTTGCAATTGATTGAGGAGTTCGGTGTATATTCAGGCCTTCATATTAACTGGTCCAAGTCCTCTATTATGCCTGTGATTGGCCCCCCCCCTGCTGCTCCTAAAATCTCCCTACCGCTATGTTGGACGGCGAAATTTAAATATCTTGGGATTCAGGTAACCAATGACCCCTCTGACTTTACACCTTTGAACCTTGATCCGATCATGCAACAAATTACTCGTAAATCCAAGACTTGGTGTAAGCTTCCATTGACTGTATCTGGCAGGGTCAGCCTCGTAAAAATGATAATACTACCTAAGATTCTATATGTGGTTCTGCAATCCCCTGTATATATTCATCCATCCTTCTTTAGAAAATTGAATAGTGTCCTGTCTTCTTTAATATGGGCTAGCAAACGTCCTAGAATACAACTGAACACTCTCACCAGGCTGCGCAGCGACGGAGGTCTGGCCTTGCCAAACTTTCAGATGTACTACTATGCCGCTCAGCTGTCTCATATTAGTGCATGGGTGCAGGATACTGGCGTCACTTCTCTACACTGGGTATTTGTCCAATGCTACTTCCCCGACTTATCCCCCCTGCAGGTGTTGCTGAGTGGGAGCTTGGCCCGGTTCCTGCCTCCTCTTATATACCAAGCCATGAAGGTGTGGCAGGCACTAAAAATTCTTTTGAAATTTGATGGCTTGGACCCGGACACCCCCCTCTGGTATTCTAAATGGCTCCCTGAACTGTATGCGCTCGAGGGGAGGGAAGTTTGGGCCCCTAAATCAGTGATTTCCATAAATCACCTTTATACGGATAATACGCTCAAATCCTTCCAACAACTAAAAGATGAGTTTAATTTGCCTAACTCCTATTTTTTTAGATACCTCCAGCTCAGACATGCCTTGCAGTCCCAATTCGCCAATTCCCCCCCTAAAATTATACCATTTCCCATTAAGACCTTTGTAAGTTTGCTGGGTCGAGTTAAGATGATTTCCCATGCTTATGGTTATCTACTCGCCAAACTCCATATAGATCCTTTGACACGTCTCCGTGTCAAATGGGAGCAGGATCTGGGCCCCATAGATGAAGAGAACTGGGCCCTTGCTTTGGAAACTCCGTGCACGGTTACCAAATCCATCAGGTATCAACAGATACAATACTTCCTTTTGCATAGAATATATATGACCCCGGCCAGACTGGCCAAATTCGGGACGGGTCGTGTGGGTGACTGCCCTAAGTGTGGGATGACTGCAGGTACTTTTTGGCACCTCATTTGGGATTGTCCGGTGCTGCGGGCTTTCTAGGCGGGGGTCGGATCGATTCTGGGGAACACAGGGGTGGACGAGGCCATGCTTACTCCGCAATTTTGCATCCTGGGAATGGGTAGCTCTGACTTTGTGTCTGGTCCAGAGGGCCTATATGCTCGCAACATATGTGCAATGGCGAAGGTGAGCATTGCGAGGCTATGGATGGCCCCTAAGGGCCCTACACTCCCCGCTCTTAAGGCACTAATAAACGACACTGTTTTTAAGGAACGATACATTTATATGAAACACAATGCCTCCGCTAAATTTGAAAGAATTTGGTCTCAATGGCTGGAATCCATATACTCCGTCCCAGACCCTACAACTTAATGGTGATAGGGTTACTAACAGGTCCTGGATTTGCCAAGTTATGATCTTCTAGGGCCATAGGCTTCCCTCTCACCCAATGGGTTGTGAATGAGAGAGTGGCTCTGTGCCCATCTGGACAGGGTAGGATTTAGAGTGCTAGTATCCCCCAATGCGTCCTCTTCCCCATAATGTTTTTTGTCTCTTTGTTTTTTTAATTTTTTTATTTCTGGGGTTCTCTGTGTTTGGTTTCTGATTGTTTTCTTCTCTTTTAAAGGGTTTTACTAGGACGGATTGTCCGTAAGAGTTATATTTGAGGGGGGGGGGGGGGGGGGGGGAACAAAACAAAGTATAATGTGATTTCATGAATACTAGAGTGTACGGATAATGCAAAATAATGGTATATATAACTGTACATTCCTATGCGCCTATGAGCAAATGACATAGTTTGAAAATAAGTCGAAAGTGAATGCTGTTCCCCGATGAGGACATGTCATTACGTGTTTAATGTGTTCCTGTTATGCAATGTCTGTATGCAAACTACTCTCCTTCGAAATAAAAATACTTTATTTAAAAAAAAGAATGGTGATATCCGGATGTGTGTGGACTACCGAACTCTTAACAAGCGAACAGTGCCAGACCAGTACACAGTGCCTAAAGTTGATGAGGCACTTGACTGTCTGCAAGGAAGCAAATGGTTCTCTGTGCTAGACCTCAGGAGTGGGTACTACCAGATTCTAATGAGTCCGGGAGATGCTGAGAAGACAGCCTTCATATGCCCTGAAGGGTTCTTTCAGTTCAAGAGAATGCCACAGGGGGTAAAAGGTGCCCCAGCCACCTTTCAGAGGTGCATGGATGAGGCCGTGGGGGACATGAATTTCCGTGAGGTAATCGTGTATCTGGATGACTTGATTGTTTTTGGGAGGACTCTACAAGAACATAACGAGAGATTGCTCAAAGTACTTGACCGATTGAAGAGTAAAGGGCTAAAGCTATCTTTAGAAAAGTGTCAACTATGCCAGAAGCAAGTCAAGTATGTTGGGCACATTGTCAGCAGAGAAGGGATCTCCACTGACCCAGCCAAAGTAGAAGCTGTGGAAGAGTGGCCACGGCCCACAAAACTAAAGGAACTGAGGTCTTTTCTGGGGTTCTGTGGGTACTACAGAAGATTTGTTCCAGGATATTCAAAACTAGCCAAGCCTTTGACAGAATTAACCAAAGGGTACCCACCAGTGAAGGGGGTGGATGACCCAGCAAGGAAATAAACACTTTCTCCGTGTTAATGACCTATTTGGGGAAAGATGGACAGAAGAGTGTGAAACTGCATTCAAGAGATTGAAGGAGGGTCTTACCCAGTCTCCAGTGCTCGCCTATGCAAACCCTGACCTTCCATACATTCTTCATGTAGATGCATCATTTGATGGACACGGAGGAGTACTTTACCAAGAACAAGAAGGCCAGATGAGGCCTGTGCACTATGTTAGCCGAGGCCTATCACCCAGCGAAAAGAATTACCCTGTGCACAAGCTGGAATTCTTGGCATTAAAATGGGCCATTGTCGACCGTCTGCATGATTATTTGTATGGTGCTACATTTGAAGTCCATACTGACAACAATCCGTTGACATACATCCAGACTACAGCAAAGTTGGATGCCACAGGACATCGATGGCTGGCAACTTTGGCTGTGTATGACTTCACGCTGAAGTACCGACCTGGCAAAGGAAACATTGATGCTGATGCTTTGTCCAGGTTGGCTGGAAGACATGCGGAATCACCTGAAGAAGAGTGGGTTGAAGTGCCTGCTCCAGAAGTAAGAGGTATGTGCCATGAAGGAAGAGTGGTGGTGCCACCTGTGAGAGAATGTGTCACTGCATTGGGAGTTTCAGAAGCGGCACTGCCCAAACATTATTGCTGGCTGAGTCAGTTTGAACTGGGTGATCTGCAGAGGATCAGTAGGAAACAGCTGAAAAGTGATCAGCTAGAAGATCTGTCCCTAGGAGCGGTCTATTGGATGATAAAGAACAATGAGAGGTTGGGGCCAAAGGCCCTTAAAACAGAAGAAGCCATCTTACTGCACAGGCAAAGAGAATTTCTGATGGTCAGAGGAGGCCTCCTTTATAGGGAATCTACCCACCGAGATGGTAGAGTAAGAAGACAGTTGGTTCTGCCAAATAAACATCGTGATTCTATACTGAATGCCCTACATGACCAACATGGGCACTTAGGTGTTGAGAAAACAAGCGGGTTGATTGCCGATCGGTTCTATTGGCCAAGGATGGAGACTGATATTGAAAAATATTGCAGAAATTGTGGGACTTGCATTCTGCGTAAAACACTGCCCGAAAGAGCTGCACCATTGAAAAACATTTCGAGTGATGGGCCACTAGAGCTGGTGTGTATTGATTTTCTTTCTGTAGAGCCAGATGAAAGCAACACAGCACATATTCTCGTCGTGACAGATCATTTCACTCGGTACGCCCAAGCCTACCCAGCCAAAGATCAAAAAGCCACAACTGTTGCCAAGATTCTATGGGAGAAATTCTTTGTGCATTATGGACTTCCAGCCCGGATCCATTGTGATCAAGGAAGAGATTTTGAGAGTCGGCTGATAAAAGAGATCTGCGAATTGTGCGGGATACAGAAGTCGAGGACGACACCATTCCATCCACAAGGGGACCCGCAGCCAGAGAGATTCAATCGAACCCTTCTCAACATGATGGGCACTTTGGGCACTGCCAGGAAGGCACACTGGAGTAGGCACATCAGTCAGTTAGTACATGCATAAAACTGCACAAAAAATGAGTCAACTGGATACTCACCATACCTCCTTATGTTTGGAAGAGAAGCCCGACTGCCTGTAGACATTTGTTTCGGAATAATGGAGGTTTCCCACTCGGGGGAGACACATTTACAGTATGTGCAGAGACTGCGAGAAGAACTGAGACATGCTCACAAGTTGGCTCAAGAAGCTTCTACTAAGTCTGGTTTGAGAAACAAGACTCGATATGACAGTCGTGTGAAAGAGAATGTACTGGGGATAGGAGACAGAGTACTGCTCCGCTACCTGGGAATACCAGGAAAGCATAAATTGGCAAATCGATGGAGAGAAGAACCCTATGAAGTGGTGGCCAAAATGTCTGGGGCACCTGTTTACCGTGTAAGGCCTGAAGGACAAACAGGGCTCATAAAGACTTATCACCGTCAACACCTATTACCGATTGGGAGAGATGTGAGGTTCAAGACCGAGCATGCTGTTGAGACCACCGAGAGGGTGCCCTGGAGAAAGCCAGGAAGACTGAGGTCTACCAGGAGAGAGGAAACTAGAGATTATAAAGAGACAGATTGCAGTGAGGATGAATGGGGGTATGATTCTCCCACTACGGAAAATGAGACTGTCATTCAAAGTCATGAGGTCACTAGACCCCACAGGTCTACTGAGAGAGCTACAGGAGAGCCAAGAGGAGAACAGGTGTGCAGGTTGGAGGAGGTCGTACCTGAAGTAACGGTGGAAGTTAGAGAACCTGAGGGACAGGCTCAGGACCAACCAGAAGAGAGAGATGTTGGGGGAGAGGCTGAACAACCAGAAAGGGTGTCAGAGGGAGATGAGGGAGCCCTTCCAGCTATTAGCCGACCCAGACGCACCACTAGGGCCCCTATGATATTTACTTATGATGAGTTAGGAAGGGCCACTGAAGTGCCCAGGGTGGTTCACCCTCACTGGGTCTACCCTTGGCCTTATTTGGGGCCCACCCCTGTCATTGTAGGAGCTTGTCAGGGTATGTGTGGATGTGTAAACAGACAGAATGGTTTAACACATATTCCTTTTCAGGGTGTGGAACAGGCTCATCACTTTGTCAGCGGATTGCCAGTCCCACAGGGGGAGTATGTAGCGCCCAGCGCTTATGACAGGCAGCAAATGTGAAATTGGACACCGGCCATTTTGTGTTTAGAGACTACATCTCCCAGACAGCCTTGGGTTTCAGAGGATATACAGAGAGACACGCAGAGGCTGTCGGGGGGTGGAGAAACAGGGCATGGGGAGGGGGGAGTGGAGAATGGAATGCTTTTGTCCAGAGGAGTGGAGGAGGAGATGGCCAAGGAGGGAGAAGGAACCATGTCTGGAATATAGCTAAGATGCAGCTGACAATGACTGGAGAATACTGGGGAAGAAGTCCACGTGACTGTACAGAAAGAGCCCTACGGAGAGGGAGAACCCCAGTCTGATGAAGTTAAGTGGCCTACAGAGGATAATGCATTTCAAACCTTCCTTTTTGACCCCTGGAGAGGACAGTTTGCAGAGGGACACACTTTGGAGGAATGTGAGATAAGTAACGGTTTACAGTGTTATGTTTCTTGGTAAAGACTGATAAATAGTAGCTAACAAAGTGTGTGATTTCACCAAGAATCAGTTTGTGGAACTACAAGTACCAGCATTGCTGAAAGTGCCAATTGGAACCTGTTAAAGTACCTTTTCAGTCAAGCTATAGCATGCAGAAGATAAGGAACTCTGAAATAACAGTGCACTATAGTGGGGGATGTATTGTCTAATGCTGTATGTGGTATGTGTGAAATTCCTTGTGATACTGCTGTTTTAAGTTGTCATTATCCAGTCAGTGATTGCAAAGGCCAGGGTTTTATCTGCATACAAAAGGGAAGTTCAGGAAGGGACAGACAGACAGACAGGAGAAAGCAGATTCATGTGTTATGTTAATTTTCCTTATTACTGCATTATACACCCTTTAGATATGTGTGTGCATTACTGACCAACATGTTCCTATGCCTTTAGTATATGTCCTCTTTTATTGATCTACTATAGTCCCTTGTATATAAATGCATAAAAGCAATTGCTATTCCAGACCCTTTAATAAATGTGCCAGGGTGGCTTTTGCAACATATCCGTGTGATATATTCCTGTAGTGGGGTCGGTCTAAGCACGTGGTGGGCAGAGGGTTTCCCGAGTCTCCCTCTGGTGTTTCCAAAATTGAACACTTCCCAGAAGAGCACGTCACGTCAAGATTCGGGTGGAGGCACTAATACCAAGAGAAGTACAAGGTGAGAAGCATTGCAAAGCGGGAAGAGTTTAAATACACACCATTACCCAGAAAGCCCAGGTAAAGGGGTGTTACATAAATGCAAGGTGACTCAGGCACCAGCCAATCACCTCCTAACTGTTAATTTACATATTGGAGCTGATTGGCTGGTGCGTGTATCACCTTGCATTTATCACTTCCTTATGCCTTCTCCAGGTTAATACATCTGCCCCTCTGTTACTGCACAACTGTTCTATTGCCAGGGTCAGGGTACAATGCCTGCGTTGCACCAGAAAAAGCACTTCTGCAATGTGGACACACACCAACCTCGATATACCCTTAGCTCCCCATACATATACAGAAAAGATGGTAAGTTCTCATTGCTAGACGCCAGTTGTGAGCCTGGAAGACGCATGTAATGCTATAAACGCAGGTGGTCAGAGAACCGCTCGGAATGGTCCAAAGCCCAGCTGGGTAACTGCTGATGAACTACTCTAATACCAACCTTATGCCTGCTGTAATATGTGACTAGCCTAATAAGGTAAGTTGGTATGGAAAGAACACTGACATATGCCAAAGTGCATTCACTAAGTCCTGGCAAGCCTTTGCTGCACAATCCTTCTGCCAGGAGATGACCGAGTTGGTGCCATCATGCCATGTGCAATCTAGACACTAGGCCTAATTTAGGAAGGACTGCAATTGCCAAGCTGCTCGCAGCAGCTTTGAGAATGGTTGGCGGACCAGTCGGCTACTGTATCTGTGATTTTACTGTAGCTATATATTCCAGTTTCTGTGCTGCATAATTGTAATAACATAGCAGGATACACACTGGGATTACTATAACAGCTGCTTCACTGAACACACTGACCACTAACGCACATTCCTCAGCTAGAAGGTCACAGAGCTCCGCAGCAGAGTTACATATCCACTAATGTTGGACTATGTTAGAAGACGTTCCCCAGATACAGCATGTGTACAGCAGAACCATCTTCCTGGGAGTAAGGTCCTCACATTGTGCAGAGTTTACTTACTAGGATGACAGTCCTGGTTAGGAGGTCTATGCAGGTTTATATGAGAGATATGTTATTAGATCAGAGTGGTGACTGCGTTTTTCTCCTCTGGTGCCACACTATTTCTATCTGCTTTATCACATAACACCTCAGGGCAGGCTTCATTGCAAAAATCTTGGTCTCATTTAAATGACAACAGTAACGTTCTACAATCCACAATTATTTTGTTTGAGCCTGCCACCTACAACTGTGCCCAGCGTCCACTCCCCTCCTCTGTCCTTCCATCAATGGAATCGGTGTTTATCACACTAGGAATGGCTATCCTGTTACACCACTACCACTATCCTGCCACTGAATAATGTAATCGCCATCCATCCAGTTACAGTAGGTCTCTATGTCAAGACCATCAGCCCCGGTCTGGCAGAATCCCACTCTTCCACCTCGTACACTGACTACATTTTCTCCCAGCCTCCCAACTACCTGAGGTGATATCTGCCATCTATCTTTCCCGATCAGTCTCCAATTATGCTCGGCCTACGGTCATGAAGATGAAAGCCTTGTAGCTTATCGTTTCACCCATAAATGAT